>NC_057933.1:8328329-8370829 GCF_018555375.3 Anguilla rostrata | reverse complement strand
GGCGGGGCGGGGCCGGCCCGGGGCCCCTGCGTGTCACCGTGATGTCACACCGCCGGCCCACCCAGACACCAAGGTCAGCCCTGGAGACGCTCCATTGTGTGCGCTGCCGAACAGGAAGTCCTTACCCTTTCCCTCCCGCCCAACCCAGCGCCCTCGGCGTCCCCCCCCCCCCTCCCCTTTAAGGGAACAAGCGTCAATCACAGCGCCATCGACAGCCGCAGTCGATAAACATTCTCCAATGCGCTCTCAGAACTGCAAATCCCATACCGCTCACACCAGCTCAGCAGCCTCCATGTGCCAGAGGGTCACTATACATCTATGGCAGTAGTGTATGGACAGTAATGGCTATAACTCAGAGGTTGCAGGTTTAAATCCCAGGCGGCACAGCCATTATATCCTCGATCAGAGCCGTCCAACCCTGTTCCTGCAGATCTTCCGTCCTGTAGGTTTTCATTTCAACCCTAACTTGGCACACCTTACTCCATCAATTAGCATCTCAGCGAGATCTCTAGCTGTTGAACGAGCTGCGCTCTGTTAGGGTTGGAGTGAAACCCCGGTAAGGCCCCCAGGAACAGGGTCGGACAGCAGCCCTTGCCCTTGAGACAGATACTTACCCTAAATCGGCTGGACGAACACCCAGCCGTATAAATGGACGGCGTGCTTGTTTTTTAAACTGCACACGCAGTTAAACGGCCCCTGATAAGAGCTTCTGCTAGCTGCTTCACATGAAGCATAGAGCCCTCCTGGACAGAGCGGGCCTCCAGGTTACCGCGGCGCTCAAAGTGCCTCTGACCTCACCACGCCGAACACAAACGCTAAGGCAGAACGCACAACGGCGCCGCGCCAAACATCTGTCTGTCACCTGCGGAACACCAGGTCCTCCAGGCGATGGAAACACCAGGTCCTCCAGGCGATGGAAAGCAGAGCTTAAACGCGACTGAAAGCGAGGCTGTTTATTTGATCGGACGGAGAGAAGCGGGGGGGGGGGGGGGGCGCCATATTGCCGTGAGCCCCAGCGGCCAGAGATGGGTTCGGGACTCGACTATAAATGTGTACACAAAAACAAACCCCACCCCCACCTCCACCCCCAGTTTCATTTCTAGAACCTTCTGACCAATAAACCCGTCAAAACAGCAGCCGTCGGCCCCCGCGTCTGGCGGAGAGCGAGCGCGTGAAAGCGATCGCGGGGGAACGGGGGAAACGGAGTATCGGGTTGTGCGTATCCGCGGCGGCCTGACGAGCGGCGGCAGGTGCCAGAGGGAGAGCTCCCGTGTCACATGAGCGGGGGGCCTAAATGCGAGCGTGCCCTTCAGCCCGACTCCGCCCACGCTTTAACTGACAGCCCGTTCCCAGCGCGACTCCTTATTTAAAAAGTGCGGCGTGCAGTAAGAGGGGGGGCAGGGAGGCCCACGGACGGACGGCGGGCGTGGAGGGAATTCTGGGTATGTTTTAATATACGAATGCTGATGACGGGTCGAACTGCACTTTAAAGGAAAAATTCAACTCATTTGGAGTCCCCAAAAGCAGTAGTGCTGACACACATGCACAGTGTGTTTGGGATTAAACAGGAGCAGGGTTCTTCCCGACTCCATCATTAGGAGTCATTTTTCCAGCCTTCAGGAGTGTCAAACTCACAAAGCAGGGCATCGGTGCCACTGCCTGCGGAGAGCAGAAACAGCATCCTTTCACTGACTTCCTGTTTACTGATGTGTGATCCTGATGCTCCTACCAACTCAAGCTCATCAATCTCTCACACACACACATACAGTTACACCCATATCCATACACATACAGACACACACACACACAGGCATGCCACACGCCAGCATGCACATGCGCACACGTGTGCTCACATACGCCTGTGCCTGTGAAACCGGCCCTAAATGCTAATGTAGCGCAGTATCTCAAAACCAGCAACCATGAAGCTCCACCATAAAACATTCATGGCAACGATTCCTTTTTTCTTAGCTGACCAGACAGCTGGATTCCAAACATTTAAAACCAGGTTAAATAAAAACCACACAGCCAGAGGAGTCCACTGTATAGAGCTTAGCCTGTTCAGGTTCTCTCAGCTTTACGAGAACAGGGCTTCAGGATCAGCAGCGAAGTCATGGGCACCTCAGCAAAGATAACTTTACGGGTGTCTCTGCTGCGTTTCTTCTTCTGTAGTGTTTCTCAAATGAGCTCCCTGGCCTAATGGAGCGCTGTGGGGGCGGAACTGTGCTGCGAGGCTCCGCCCACGAGCGTGAAGTCAGCAGACTCAGCACATACAGGAGGGGGCGGGCATGCAGTGAGCAGCCACTCCTGTGAGCAAAGTCCAGCAAAACACATTCTCATGCCAGTCAATAGCAACCTCACACACATGCACACAGTCACACAAACGCACACATGCACACGCAAACACAAACGTGTACACATTAACGCAAACAAATACACACACACACATGCACATGCACACACAGACACAAGCACACACGCACAAACATGTACACATTAACGCAAACAAATACACACACACACGCACACACAGACACAAGCACACACACACCCACACAAACATGTACACATTAACACAAACAAATACACACACACACACAAACAAATACACACACACACACACACACATGCATACGCACACACAGACACAAGCACACACACACGCACACACACAGACACACACACACCCACACTCCCTCAGTCTGCAGGCAGAAGGCAGTCCAGTGGGAGAGATGAGCTCAGTATAAGGAGCACAGAATCGGCCTGTTCCCCCCTCTGAGTGTTTCCGGGGGGAAACCCTGAGCAAGCAGAACAGAGGCTGACCTCACAGTCAAACATCCCACTTCTCCTCTTTACCTTCCAGAACCTCTCCGTTCCCCTTCTCTCCATCCGTCCAGCACAGCAGCGCTAATCTCTCCACAAGAATTCCAGCCCACACAAGCTGGGCCCTGAGAGAGAGGCCGACAGCGCGCAGGGCTAGCAGGTTAGGTTGCACATGCACAGGAGGTGCGGGGGGGGGGGACGTCTGGAGAAAGGAGGAGGAGACGAGAAGAGGAGAGGAGGAGGAGAGGAGATGGGGGGTGGGGAGGACTCACAAAACCTATAGACTTGTCTTTTTTCTTTTTTTAAATGTTCTAGATTTCGACTGCGACTCGAGACGCATCCAGGCCCAGTTTGGATCAGACACCAGCACTGAGAGCGAGGAAGACGATGACTGATAACAGACCTGCGTCCCTCAGACACGTCCAGATCTACGGTGAACACCAGCACAGCACGGAGAACCACCTTCATGTTTCAGAAACAAAACGCAACTGCGCACACACACACATATGCACACACACACACACACACACATATGCACACACACACACACACACACACATATGCACACACACACACACACACACACACACACATCACACACACCACACACCAATGCACACACATGCACTACACACATGCAACCACACAACACAACACACAAAACACATCAACACACACACCACAACACACAGGAAGTCTGTCTCTGGGTCTTATCTCTGTAGGAGGAGAGCACGCAGGGATCTTCCTTCGGCTCATAAAGAATCCGCGCTGGGGGAGAGACGGCTGTGTTCCGCAGGTGGGGGGTGATGCTGAGGTCAGGAGGGAGGGAGAGAGGGCGAGGGAGAGAGAGAGACGGAAAGAGGGAGAGAGACAGAATGAGAGTGAGTGAGAGAGAGAGAGAGAGAGAGAGAGAGAGAGAGAGAGAGGGAGAAAGAGGGAAAAAGGGAGAGAGAGAGCAAGAAAGGGAGCGAGGGAATGAGAGTAGAAGAAAGGGAGGGGGGGACAGACTGAGGATTCTGGGATGTCCACAGCAGAGGAACCCCTTCAGTGTGCTCTGACTGGGCCTCAGCCCAGCGTGCGCCTCGCACCCCGATCACCAGCGCTCCTGCCCCGCTGCTCGAAAACATCACATGACCCCCCCACCCCACCCCCCACACGCACACCCCTCCCCTCCCGGGTGGGCGGCTGGGGAGCGGCAGCGGGGAGGTCAGGGTTTGGTGTACCAGAACAGCTCTGTTTAGGAAACCCGGGGCTGTTGCCACAACACAGCGGCGAGGCTCGCTGGGCTCGCTGACCGCACCGAGGGCTGCTCAGGTAAAGCCGCCATTACTCACAGACAAATCAAACATGGCCGCTGCGGATCCCGCAGGAATGTTAAAAGCTCAGAGCGCCGCTAGCCTGGCGCGCTCAGGAAAGAGTCCGCTCTCAGTAACCCCCGGCGCCCGGGAGCGCGTGCGAAAGGAAGCTCTGACCGACCGATGTTAGAGCCACGCCCCCTGGGCCTCTCGAGTGCCGCACCGTTAAGGCTCAGACGCAGAACGCTGCGAGGTCTGTTCAGAATGCGTTCGCTAATGTGAAACCAAACCGATTAAACCTGAAGGCGTATTAGCAGTGTATCCGGAATACAAAAACGCCAAATGCAAACTGCAAACTTTGTA
Source organism: Anguilla rostrata (assembly GCF_018555375.3). Lineage (NCBI taxonomy): Eukaryota > Metazoa > Chordata > Actinopteri > Anguilliformes > Anguillidae > Anguilla > Anguilla rostrata. Next base: position 8,366,351 of record NC_057933.1, on the reverse strand, counting down.
TTTTTCCAGTCTTCCAAGTATGCTCTGCATGTAAACAGGGTGTCAGTGCCTTAGTATCAGTGTGCAGTGAACTCAGCTGTGTCAGTGGCTCAGCGTGCAGTGAACTCAGCTGTGTCAGTGGCTCAGCGTGCAGTGAACTCAGCTGTGTCAGTGGCTCAGTGTGCAGTGAACTCAGCTGTGTCAGTGGCTCAGTGTGCAGTGAACTCAGCTGTGTCAGTGGCTCAGTGTGCAGTGAACTCAGCTGTGTCAGTGGCTCAGCATGCAGGGAACTCAGCTGTGTCAGTGGCTCAGCGTGCAGTGAACTCAGCTGTGTCAGTGGCTCAGCGTGCAGTGAACTCAGCTGTGTCAGTGGCTCAGCGTGCAGTGAACTCAGCTGTGTCAGTGGCTCAGCGTGCAGTGAACTCAGCTGTGTCAGTGGGGGCAGCGGCACTCGAGTGTGTCAGTAAGGCTCAGATGCAGGAACGTCGAGTCTGTTCAGATGCGTTCGCTGTGCACGATAAACTGAGGCGTGTATGCCAGTGTTCAGTGAATCAAGCATGACAATTGTATTCCAGCTTCCAAGTAATCTCTGCATGTCGTCAGTGGCTAGTGTCAGTGCAAGATAGCTGTGTCAGTGGCTCAGGTGCAGTGAGCTCGAGCTGTGTCAGTGGCTCAGCGTGCAGTGAACTCAGCTGTGTCAGTGGCTCAGGTGCAGTGAACTCAGCTGTGTCAGTGGACTCAGTGTGCAGTGAGCTGCTGTGTCAGTGGCTCAGTGTGCAGTGAACTCAGCTGTGTCAGTGGCTCAGCATGCAGGAACTCAGCTGTGTCAGTGGCTCAGTGTGCAGTGAACTCGGCTGTGTCGGTGGCTCAGTGTGCAGTGAACTCAGCTGTGTCAGTGGCTCAGGTGCAGTGAACTCAGCTGTGTCAGTGGCTCAGCTGCAGTGAACTCAGCTGTGTCAGTGGCTCAGTGTGCAGTGAGCTTGGCTGTGTCAGTGGCTCAGCGTGCAGTGAACTCAGCTGTGTCAGTGGCTCAGTGTGCAGTGAACTCAGCTGTGTCAGTGGCTCAGTGTGCAGTGAACTCAGCTGTGTCAGTGGCTCAGTGTGCAGTGAACTCAGCAGTGTCAGTGGCTCAGTGTGCAGTGAACTCAGCTGTGTCAGTGGCTCACCTTCACTGCGAAGCTGCACTTGCCGCTGCGCACAGCCTCCTCGTCGGTCTGCCACTGGTGCGGCCGGCTGGACTCGGGCACGTAGATGTCTTTCTTCCTCCGGAAGCTCTGCCGTAGCTTGTTCATCGCTGAGCCTCCTGCGCAGAGCGAAAAGAGGAAGTGAGGCAGGAAGTGAAAGAGGATGAGCGAGAACACTTCAGTCACTTGATGGAGTGGCTCCTTCGTGCTGTTTATGAACTGACCTCAGGAATGTGCATTACACACGCACGCACACACACACAAACGCACGCATGCGCACACGCACACGCACACACGCAAACACGCGCACGCACGCACACACACATACACACACACACACCACCACCAGACACAACACAGGCCACGCGCACACCACACAAAACGGCCACAAACACAGACTGTACACACAACACAGAGCATCCACGCACACACACACAACAACACAGCCACACCGACACACACAACACGTAATCCCCCCCCACGTACACACACACCACACCACTCCCGCACGCCCGCCAGGACCAGCCAGTCTGCGATCACCCCAAAAAAGCCGGCGTGTTCAGGCAGATCGCGCGATCACGCCATCTCACACGGCAGTCCCAAACTCGAAGCCTCCCCTGGCTCCGCACCACCCCCACCCCCTTCCACACACTCACAGTTCGATCGGCACATCCGCACTTTTCACCTCCGGCTATCAGCGGCTCTGAGGGGGTCCGGAGCGATCCGGTCCGGAGCACTAACGCCGAATCTGCTCGCCCGGTAAGGACAAACGGCAGATCAGCGTGCTGAGGAGAGCGCGGTCGATACGGGCCGGACACGCAGTCACATGACGCGATAACGCGCAGGGCGTCCCGCGGGAGACCGGGCCGACCGCGAGCTCAGAGAAACGCACAGGTCTGCACGGCGGGAACAGGCTGTGAAATCACATGACCTGATAGGCCAGGCTTCATCGGCGAATCAGAAGCGCACGCTCACACCGCAGAGCATCATGGGGGCTGACCGGAGGGATTCCCAGACTCCCCGGCTCTAGCAGCAGGCCCTGCCATGAGCCAGCTTCTGCGTTACAATGACTGCAGCTCCGCTCAGCGCCAAGGGGGAGTCAGACCTCCCATAGCTCTGCTCCTACCCAGAGTACTGTACACACACACACACACGCGCACGCACACACACACACACACACACACACACACACTCATGCTAGGAAACAGAAGCAGATAATACAGAGGGAATATGAGGGCTCCAGCGGCTCAGCAGTATCACTTTAAACAGCAGAGCCACCGGCACCACAGCCAATGAAAACAACGGGAGGCTCTTATCTCACAGCCACACATGGACCGCACTGGGCTACAGCAGCCAGCCTGGGTCTGCTCTCACACCAGCCTGGGTCTGCTGCAGCCAGCCTGGGTCTGCTCTCACACTAGCCTGGGTCTGCTGCAGCACAGATACTATTCACCCCAACATCACACAGTATAGATACCACTCACCCCAATATCACACACTACAGATACTATTCACCCCAATATCACACAGGAGATACTATTCAGCCCAATACCAAGCAGTACAGATACTATTCACCCCAATATCACACAGGAGATACTATTCACCCCAATACCATGCAGTACAGATACTATTCACCACACTATCACACAGTACAGATACTATTCACACAAACATCACACAGTATAGATACTATAAACCCAAATATCACACAGGAGATACTATTCACCCCAATACCATGCAGTACAGATACTATTCACAAAAACATCACACAGTATAGATACTATTCACCACACTATCACCGGTACCATTCACCATAGTGCCCCAGAGCAGACACATTTCACCCCGTATCACACAGTACAGATACTTCTCACCATAATATCACGCGGTACCAATACCATTCGCCAGAGTGCCCCAGAGCAGACACCTTTCCCCCAGTATCACGCAGCTCAGAAAGCGTGCAGTGCAGTGCAGTGACAGAGATTGATTTGTGTGTGCTCACTGGGGCTGGTCCTGAGTGTGAGAGACAGGCACACAAAGAGCGTGTAACCAGATCGCAGGCCCCGCGCAATCACGCGTGAAACACACCTGTGTGCGTGTGAGACGCCCGGGGGCGGCGGTGGCAGGCTCTATGGGATCCGCGGCATTTAGGTCATATCAGGTGTGCAACACTGCAGGCTACATTCCTCTGCTTATTCATCTCATTTACAAAGGACAGGAATCACACTCTCTCTCCCCAGTCTGTCTGTCTGTCTCTCTCTCTCTCCCCTGTCGGTCTGTCTCTCACCACAGTCTGTCTCTCTCTCTCTCTCCCCTGTCGGTCGGTCTCTCACCACAGTCTGTCTCTCTCTCTCTTGTCTGTCTCTCTCTCCACTGTTGTCTCTCTCTCTCTGCCCATAGTCTCTCTCTCTACCGTCTATCTCCCCTGTATGTCTCCCTCATTACAATCCTTCCTGTCTCTCTCTCATTACCTATTTCTTATCTCTGCAGAACCAGGCCCAGCTCACAGCCCACTGCCTGCTGTGTCTCTACAGAACCAGGCCCAGCTCACGGTCTCTACAGAACCAGGCCCAGCTCACAGCCCACTGCCTGCTGTGTCTCTACAGAACCAGGCCCAGCTCACGGTCTCTACAGAACCAGGCCCAGCTCACAGCCCACTGCCTGCTGTGTCTCTACAGAACCAGGCCCAGCTCACAGCCTCTACAGAACCAGGCCCAGCCCACGGTCTCTACAGAACCAGGCCAGCCCACGGTCCACTGCCTGCTGTGTCTCTACAGAACCAGGCCAGCTCACGTCTCTACAGACCGCCAGCTCACAGCCCACTGCCTGCTGTGTCTCTACAGAACCAGGCCCAGCTCACAGCCTCTACAGAACCAGGCCCAGCTCACAGTCTCTGCAGAACCAGGCCCAGCCCACGGTCCGCTGCCCGCTGTGGCTGAGCGGGCCTGTGTGGCCCGGCGCCAGAGCTCTGGGCCAGCGGGTGAGGCCGTATTTCCCATTAATAGAAGCCCATTTAGAGCTGATCCCAGCCAGATGGGCTGCGGTTTAGCACTGACAGGCAGGCCTGGCACCAGCCAGAGAGCCCGCACATTCCAACAGGAGTACACATGGCACACAAATAACACTGCACACCAGGGGGAGAGACCAGTGTGTGTGTGTGTGTGTGTGTGTGCGCGCGTGTGCGCATTAGCTTGTGTGTGTGCGCACAAGTGTGTGCATGTGCCTTTTGCGTATTTGCTTGTGTGTGTGCCTGTGCGTGCGTGTGTGCATGCGCACACATGCATGCATGTTTGTGTGTGTGTGTGTGTGTGTGTGTGTGTGTATTTGTGTGCACATGTGGGAGATTTGATTACATCTAAAATAATCTTTCTAAGCATGGAGAAATTAGATTAGACTCGCAGGAAGATCCTGCAGATGAGAGGCTTTCAGGGAACAGAGGGAGACAGAGCGAGAGAGAGAGACAGAGAGAGAGGGGGAGAGAGAGAGACAGAGAGACAGAGGGAGACAGAGCAAGAGAGAGAGAGAGAGGAGCGAGAGAGCGAGAGAGAGAGAGAGAGACAGGGAGAGACAGAGACAGAGAGAGAAAGAGAGAGAGAGAGAGACAGGGAGGGAGAGAGAGAGACAGGGAGACAGAGAGAGACAGAGACAGACAGAGAGAGAGAGAGATGGAGCCGCTGCTTCCTGAATCCAGGCCAGGCTCCAGGAAGCAGCGCTTGGCTCTGTGGCTCCAGTGTGACAGGCTGGACTCTGGGAGACGCGCTCCAAACATGCCAGGCCCAACACGCGCTGCCACAACCCTCCACAAACACGAAACTGCCACATGAATACACAAACAATTAAATGCTGCCGTGTTACCATGGCAATCTCATTTTTTGCAGTTAGCGCTGGATTAGCATGCTTATGTAGAGCAGGAAACATGGGAAGAGTGGATGTGTTATATAAACCCTGGCCTCGGAGAAATGCAGGGCCAGAGTGCACGGCATTCAGTGCTCAGAGCAGCAGTGAGGGGCAGTGGTCAGAGCAGCAGTGTGGGGCAGTGATCAGAGCAGCAGTGTGGAGCTGCAGTGTGGGGCAGTGTTCAGAGCAGCAGTGTGGGGCAGTGATCAGAGCAGCAGTGTGGAGCTGCAGTGTGGGGCAGTGTTCAGAGCAGCAGTGTGGAGCTGCAGTGTGGAGCAGTGGTCAGAGCAGCAGTGTGGGGGAGTGGTCAGAGCAGCACTGTGGGGCAGTGGTCAGAGCATCATTGTGGAGCTGCAGTGTGGAGCAGTGATCAGAGCAGCAGTGTGGAGCAGTGGTCAGAGCAGCAGTGTGGGGCAGTGGCCAGAGCAGCAGTGTGGAGCAGTGGTCAGAGCAGCAGTGTGGAGCAGTGGTCAGAGCAGCAGTGTAGAGCAGTGGGCAGAGTAGCAGTGTGGGGGAGTGGTCAGAGCAGCACTGTGGAGCAGTGGTCAGAACAACAGTGTTGAGCTGCAGTGTGGGGCAGTGGTCAGAGCAGCAGTGTGGGGGAGTGGTCAGAGCAGCAGTGTAGAGCAGTGGTCAGAGCAGCAGTGCGGAGCTGCAGTGTCGGGGGTATTTGTAAGAAGTCTGAAACAGTGCCAGCCGAACGAAATGTTCAGGGCCATTATGGAAATCATAAAGGAAGAGTGAGAACAGAGAACCCACAAGCTGCACTAATGAGGCCCTGGTGCACGCTCTGCTCTCCAGACAGAGGAAGGCCACGGCAGCCAGCCGAGACAGACAGGCCCATTCCCACGGGCGCTAATCCGCCACGAGCCTTCAAACAGAGAGCCCCACAGCACCCGTAAGCAACGACAGGAACACGCTAACACCAGTAAGCAAAGACAGGAACACGCTAACACCCGTAAGCAACGACAGGAACACGCTAACACCCGTAAGCAACGACAGGAACACGCTAACACCCGTAAGCAAAGACAGGAACACGTAACAAACAACACGTAAAGCAAAGACAGGAACACGCTAACACCCGTAAGCAAAGACAGGAACACGCTAACACCAGTAAGCAAAGACAGGAACACGCTAACACCCGTAAGCAAAGACAGGAACACGCTAACACCAGTAAGCAAAGACAGGAACACGCTAACACCAGTAAGCAAAGACAGGAACACGCTAACACCAGTAAGCAAAGACAGGAACACGCTAACACCCGTAAGCAAAGACAGGAACACGCTAACACCCGTAAGCAAAGACAGGAACACGCTAACACCCGTAAGCAAAGACAGGAACAGACACACCCGTAAGCAAGACAGGAACACGCTAACGGAACAAACGGAAGCTAACACCGTAAGCAAAGACAGGAACACGCTAACACCCGTAAGCAAAGACAGGATCAGGCTTATGCCAATCGCACAACAACATGTAAACACGCTGCAATATCTCTGCGTGTTCCGGTCAAAACTGTGCCAGTGAAAAATGTTTACATTTCACGTTCCTTTTCACGCCCCAGAAACCTCCCGGTCGCTCAACGGGAACTTCTAGTCTACCGTGACCTTCACAGATTCGCTGGAAAGTCAGCACAAATGTGTCGACTGTCGTAAGCAACAACCAAGGGATATTTCTCACTAACATCTTAATTCTTTTTTTTTTTTTTTTACTGCACTCCACTGAAGCAGAATCTTGCCTTTATTTCCGAAGTTGAAGGACCATCCCTGCCCAGCCGTAAGGCCCAAAGCACAACGAGGTATGTGGAGGACTTAGAAGCCGGCTGATCTATCTTTCAATAACCAAAAATGCATTCATATTTAAAACAATGTTTTACAGTATCCAATTTTGATTTCAAGAAACTCCAAATTATTAATCCCTGCTCTTATTAATCCCTGCTTTATATACGGTAATACTCCTCATACGTTGGGTCAATTAATCCACTGGATGGTAAAAGCATTGTTTTTGGTGTATGAGCGTGAACAAGGCTGCTGTCCTGCTCAATCTCCACAGGACATGAAACACGCATGCCCCACGCTGGGCTGGGCTGTGAGCCTGCATTTAAGGAACTACAATGACCCAAACCGACTGGGACCGCCACCAAATTCCTGATGAACTAATCCAATTACGAGAGAAGCCAAGGGAGAAAAGATCAACAGGACAGGACTGGGGAGGGGCGGTGGGGGGGGGGGTAAACGGGAGAGCAGCAGAGAGAGGCTTAAGGGAGAGGAGCGGGAGAGAGGAAAGAGGAGAGGAGAAGAACAGGAGAGAGGCTTAGGGGAAAAGAACAAGAGGGGAAAAGGAGGAGAGGAGGAAAAGAATAGGAGGTGATAAGGAGTGGGAGAGCGAGAAGATGTAGGACACCCAGATGAATTCTCGACATGCGGCCAGCTAAAAGTCACACGAGGGAGGGGGGGTGGAAAGGTGTGAAAGACTGGGGGGGGGGGGGTGGCGTAAGAGGGAGGGGTGGTTGAAAGGTGTGAAAGACAGGGTGGCGTAAGAGGGAGGCGGGCAGAGGGTTTGAGGTTTGCCTGGTGAAGAGCCAGCAGGCCGTGGGCCTTTCCCACGCACAGAAGGGGAAGTGCAGTCGTAATGGAGCCCGGCCACAACCGAGCCCACAGGAAGTGCCCCAAGCAGAACCAAAGGTGTCCAAAGCAGACCCGCATAATCCTCCGAGCCCCGCCCCGTCCTGCCTGGCCCCGCCCATCAGAGCTGCTCCTCCGCCTGTCATAACCACGGTCTTCTCGAAACGTGCGTACACACATGCATATGCACACAAATAGACACACACACACACACCCCAAACCCTACCTGTGGCCTGCACGAGCATATGCAGTATACTGGCCAACACAGGGAAATGAAGATAAACCCCAGCACAGGCCATTAGAATAATTTCCCTTTAAATTACAGCCAATCACACCAAATTACCCCTGAGACTGAATTAACCCACGCGTCACACAACTGGGCCCTTGTGCACAAACAGAGAGCTGAGTGAAAGAAAGAGTGTGTTGCTGTTGGTGTGGTGTGTGTGTGTGTGTGTGCGGTGTGGTGTGGTGTGTGTGGTGTGCATGCGCTGTGTGGTGGTGCTGTGTGCATGCGTGCGTGTGTGTGTGGTGTGTGTGCATGCGTGCGTGTGTGTGTGCGTGTGTGCATGCGTGTGTGTGTGTGTGTGTGTGTGTGTGCATGCGTGTGTGTGTGTGTGTGTGTGTGTGTGTGCATGCGTGTGTGTGCGTGTGTGCGTGTGTGTGTGTGTGTGCGTGTGTGTGCGTGTGTGTGTGTGTGTGTGTAACCCTGAATAGACCCTGACAGGGCTGAACAGGAGTGTACACAGACGGCTGTCTGACACACTGCTGCCGGGTCTCAGCTACGCCCGCAGTACTGAGGGACAACGCGCATCACCGTTGTCCTTCGGAAGCGCTGCTTCAGATAACAGCCAAAGCCGTGCCACCTTATGTCATCTACGTCTGGAGTGACTTTTCCCAATGAAGGCTTCATAACGCTTCAAGCTTCTCGCTCATCTCAGCTCTTGACTCAATCGCGTTCCCTTTCTCCGTCACAACCGAGCGTCAGAGCCGAGCAGGAGCAGGAGCAGGAGCAGCGCCACAAAGCTGCTCTAACAGATTCAGCGCAGCTGCGGCGCAGCAGGGAGGGGATTTGTCTCTGATCATATCCAGCGTGTCATTAATTAACAGAAATGAGGCTAAAGTGCTGCCTGGCCCCCGCACGCGCTCCCTGACTGAGACACACACCTCTGCACCTCTGCACCGCCGCACCTCTGCACCGCCACACCGCCACACCGCCTGGAGAGCAGCCAGCTTAGATACCGTCTGCTGCCTTCTGCTCAGTCTCTGTCACTCACACACACTCACACACACACGTGCAGACACAGAGACACACACACGCATGCAGACACACACACACACACACACACACATGCAAACATGCATACACACACGCAGACACACACACACACACACACACACACACATGCATACAGAAACACACACACACAGAAAGAGAAAGAGACAGATAAACAGACTGACTGACAGACAGCCAGCCAGCTATGAATGAGAATGGCCAGTCAGGCTGACTGTTACCATGACACCCACTCAGGCAGCCGTCTCTCCACAGTGGAAAAATGAGAGAACGCACAGGAAGGTGGGGGGGGGGGTTAGGGCCTCAGGTAACCGGTTCTCATTGGTCACGTACGATTGGACAGCACATTTACCTGAGCACGCCACCCCTGTTACACATTCACCCACGCCTCACACGGCACTGTTAAAGCGTCAGCCATTAGCATCTGGAGGCGCACTGAGGAAGTCGAGCAGAGGGAACCCTGGGGATTTGAGTGCAAAAGGGTGCTGCTTTTTATACCCCTTTCTATTCTCAGCCAAATACGCTGGATGTGTGAAGACAGCCTGACCACAGCTTAACACCCCAAGCAGCACCGAGAGCTCACATCGCACATCAGAGCTCCATCCAGGCCTGCAGCAATCAGCACTCAGCAGCCTGTCAGCAAGCGTTACTCTGCGACTACTCACTGCTTCCACACGCATGCACAGAAACACACGTGCGTGCACACGCGCACACTCACACACGCACGCGCACACTCGCACACTCGCACGCATGCACACACACACGCATACACACACTCGCATGCACACACTCGCGCACACACACAAACACACACTCGCGCACACACACAAACACACACTCGCTCACACACACACGCATGCACACACTCGCGCACACACACAAACACACACTCGCGCACACACACACACGGACACACACACACACACAAATGCACGTACGTTGTATTAAAACATAAAACCTTTTAGCCAAAAAAAAAACAAAAAGGCTGAGTTGCGCAACCAGGCTGGCTACACCCAACAAAGCAGGTAAAAATATAGAAGTAAAAATATCCCGTCACCTAAAAGGAAAGTGTATCGCGTCTCCAGTGACGCACGCAAACGGGGGCGCTCAGGAGCACGCTCGCCTCCCCGCCATTTCCGCCGAGCGGTGCGGGCATCTCCGAGGGCACCATGACGGGAGCAGCCCGGGCAGAAAGCATTCTGGCCTCTCCCTGCACCCACACCTCCCCTCACAACAAGGGTACAAAAGGGTCATTTGGCCCGGCGTACGTGCCAATTCCCTACCCCTTCACAGGGCTCTAAGGTGCTCCCGTTTGAAGAGCATTTGCTCCTGTAAATTGATGTGTGCTAACTGGAAAAAAAATCATTTAGGCGCACGTGTACTAATTGGGATGCATTAGTGCGCTACTAAATGTTTCAACTTAGGAGAGCACATGTGCTCCTGGGAAAAAAATGTTTGCGTAGAGCCCAGCGCTACCAAACAAATCAGAGGAAGCTGACCTCAGGGGAAAAAAAAAAATATACAAACACAGCCGCTCAAACACCGCGCTGCGCACCACGGACTACCTGTGATTTATCACCCTGCCCTCCAGCGTGGCGGAACACGGACACGCAATGCACACACCAAATAAAAAATAAAAAAACACAAGAGCACGCACGCACGAACGCAGCCGTTTGCTGAGAAGCGTGGAGACCAGGAAGACGGAAAATGTACCGTTACCATTTAAAAACAGGCCCTGACACATTTCTGAACCTTTGGTTTGGGTTGATAAATGAATCCACTCCTCGACTTAGTCACAATTAACAGGCATTTTTGCCGAGAAGCTTGCATTGCGAGTCCAAGACCATTTAATCTCTTACAGGAATATCTTACAGGGCATCGATGGACAGAAAAGCGAAAGTGAAGGGCTTATGGAAGGATGGAAGGATTAAAGGGTGGAAGGACGGAGGGGTGGAAGGGAGTTCCTAAATTCTGGGTTCCCACACTTACCTCCGGAATGCTGGAAATGCAAGAACTCCCCTCTCATTTATCATGTCTCACTCATTAGTCAAATTTAATGACCCATAAAACCCAACAATAAGAGCCAGATGCTGCGTATCATCAATAACACATATAAATGACCTCAATATCCTGGAAAATAAATGCAGCTCCAGGATCAGACTTTTCTAGATGATGATCAAACTCTCTCAACTAATCTCTCACCATTTAAAGGGCTTTACAGTCGGTCTGTCATAATAGCAGTTATTATCAAGAGCTTCAGAGTCACAGATCTTACCGTGCCAAACTGGAGGGCTCTCGAGGACTCTGAAGGTGTGGGACCGTATCTACGGTTACGGTGTGAAGTGCTCTGAACCAGATTCAGCACGGTTTCAAAATTTATTTCACACAGGTTCCACCCCCACAGACCAAACAACTTAACCCAGTAGTGTCTAAATCCAGTTTCTCAACAGGAAGTGCAGAGGAGTGATTTGGACATCCTCATTTTGAAATCTTTCCATATAAGCAATGGGGATTTATTTATACACAACTTGCACAAGCCTGACGCATTTCTGCGACTTCTCCATCTGTGCAGTCGGCCCGGCGGCGCGCTGCTCACATCTGGTGCACGTGCTGCGTTCAGCAGAATAGAGTTTACAGGGGAGAGGCGGGTTCCTGCAGTCACTCAGCTGGAGTGCAGACTGAGTGAGTGTGCTGCAAGCTGTGAGTGACCTGCTGCTGCTGCTGCTGTTACTGCTGCTGTTGCTGCGGTTACTGTTGCTGTCACGGCTGCTGCTGTTACTGCTGCTGTTGCTGCGGTTACTGTTGCTGTCACGGCTGCTGCTGTTACTGCTGCTGTTACTTGCTGCTGTTGCTGCGGTTACTGTTGCTGTCACGGCTGCTGCTGTTACTGCTGCTGTTGCTGTGGTTACTGTCGCTGTCGCGGCTGCTGCTGTCACTGCTGCTGCTGCTGCTGCTATTACTGCAGCTGCGGTTACTGTTGCAGTTACTGTTGCTGCTTGCCCTCCATGCAGCCAACAGGCCTGTATCTCTCAGCAGAGAGACACTGGAGCCTGGTGTGGAGGCCCCATCATTCTTTATTCATTCAGTACCGCTCAGCGCAACAGGAGACAGCAGCAGAGGACATCACACAGCCCGTCTGACCAGACAGCCAGAGCCGGAGAGCCACACACACCCCACCGGCCTTCTAACGACACGGCTTGTGCAGCACAAAGCCTGAGGCTCAGCAGTGACAACAGCAGCGATGATGCTGAACGAACAAGAGCAGCCGCCCTTTAGCCTGGTGCACACCGCAGAGCTTCTGAAGGATGGAGAGGCGACCGAGGGTCAGGATGACGCACGCTGTGACCGATCTGGGGTGTGTGTGTGTGTGTGTGCGCTGTGTGTGTGTGTGTGCGTGGGGGGGGGCCCAGAGCCCGAGGGCCAGCCGCATGCCCCGTGGCCCCCCAGGCGTTGGTCACCGAGGCCCCAGGCTCTCAGACGGGGCTATAAATAGGCCCAGCAATGAGAAACACGGACAGCCGCTGCTTCGGTAACAACAGCCTCCCCAACAGGGGAAAGAAATAAATTACCAGCGGCTAACGGCAAGATTTTAAACAGCAAGCAGCCCCATCATGAGCCAGCTCCTCTCCGGGATAGAACAGTCAATTCTGAAGACTTCGTTTTATTTACAGCACCCCGTTTCTCCTGCAGTTAAACCGACTCTCCTGCTGTGGGGCTGCTGCCCTCCTCTCAGATTAAGGAGGAGGAGGGACAGAGATGCAGTTCAGTCATGACAAACATGCATTACCAGGCCACAACCACTTCCAGTTCCCATATCTGAAATCTACAATCACTGCCACTGTCATTTTACAGATAAGCAAACATAGAGGAGAACCGTTCGGGGCCACGTACAGTACTGGGGATTTATTCATTTTTCACTGAAATTTAACACTCAAAAACATGATTCTGGAATGCATTTTTTGTATTTTGTTTGTCGTTTTCCATTGACGTGCGCCAGTGAGTAAGGACAATGACAAATAAAAAAAGGGGGACAGATACTGAAAGCAGGCCTGTTCCCTGAAGAAAGGCCTGCCGGCCGTGATAATGCAGCACCTTTGTTTTCTCCGGCCCGCGGCTCCTTCTGCTCATTTCTCAGGTTACGCGCTGAGCTGCAGAGGACTGCGCAGCCGTGCGGAAGGAGAGTTAAATAAAGAGCGCAAAATGAGTAACAACCGCCATGAAAAAAATGTAAAAAACGATGAGTGCCGCTGAATCAGGGCCGGCCGCGCGAGGCTAGTCACCGGACGCGGGGGGGGCGCGTCATCGCCGGACCTTGCGTCTTCGCCACGGCCCGGCGCACATTCCACTCGCCCGCCCTGCCGCCGTCGCAGCGGGGCGAAGCTCAGAGCCGCGTTTAATATTCAGAGACGGGAGCCCGTCCCGCGGGCGCGTCCAGGCGCCGAGTGCCCGTTCGTCATTGGCTGGGAGCGGCGAAAAAGTCCCACGCTGCCTGGTAAATCCCTGGAGTTTACAGGAACAGGGGGGGGGGTGTTTATAAACAGTCTGTGTTTTTCCGGAAGCGTCTGAGGAGGGGGGTCATCGGTGCCTCTGTCCTGTTCGGGGCCCAGAGACACGGCGCGTGATTCTAAGGCGTTTTAAGCCCGGGGTGCGATTTCGACGGCACGCTCGCCAGATTTCAATATGAAATCAGGACAAGCTCACGGGGCAATTAGGAGACGTGAATCACGGCTGTGAGGCTGTGAGGCTGTGAGGCTGTGAGGCTGTGAGGCTGTGAGGCTGTGAGGCTGTGACGCTGTGACGCGAGCGTGTGAGTGAGCGTGAGCGTGTGACGCCAGCGTGTGAGTGAGCGTGAGCGTGTGACGCCAGCGTGTGAATGAGCGTGAGCGTGTGACGCGAGCGTGTGAGTGAGCGTGAGCGTGTGACGCGAGCGTGTGAGTGAGCGTGAGCGTGTGACGCGAGCGTGCGCCGCGCTGAAGAAGCGGACACAATGGCGGAGCGTCTTCAGCACCCCGCGGCGTTGCCTCCGGCGCCGTGAGGAGAGGCGAGGAGGGCCCGTGCCCTACACACCCTGGATTCGCTCCGCAGCCCGAGCCGTGATGTCATCGCACCTGACCCAACCAGTCCTGCCGCTCGGGAGGAGCGTGAAAGAGAGGAGGCGCGCTCGCAGGTAAACACGCTCTTTCCTGGAAGACCGGTACACACCGCACTCTCCTTCTCCCTCTCTCTCTCTATCTCTCGCCCCCCCCCCTCACGTAAAACAATCAGTGACCCGTTCCCGAGAGGCATGCGGGCGCTCCGCTGTCCCGGGACGAGGACACAGGCGCATTGTAAAAGACTCGCAGGTTATCTGAGAGCCGCAAACATGACCCAGGTCCGCTACAATGAGCACTTCAAACGGACAGAGATAAAGGAAAAGCCCAGCGCAGGGATCAGCAGTCTCTGGGGAGATCCACACACAGATTCACAGGGACAGCACAACACAGGCACGGTTTCCCCCTGTGCAGGGACTCTGTGGGATCCTCGTGTCGAGGTGTGCACAGGAACAATACAGCACAGGCACTGTCCCTGCAGGGACTCTGTCAGCCCCTAGCAGAGGTGCACAGAAGCGCACAGGAACAGTCCAGCACAGGCACCGTTTCCCTCTGTGCAGGGACACTGTGGGATCCCTGTGTCGAGGTGTGCACAGGAACAATACAGCACAGGCACTGTCTGTGCAGGGACTCTGTCAGCCCCTAGCAGAGGTGCACAGAAGCGCACAGGAACAGTCCAGCACAGGCACCGTTTCCCCCTGTGCAGGGACCCTGAGGGCCCCAAATAGAGGTGTGCACAGGGACAGTACAGCACAGGCAGTGTGTCACCCTGTGCAGGGACTCTGTCAGCCCCTGTGGACTGGCCGTGCGCGCCCGCATGTTGACACACAGCGTCTGACCCCGCCCACAGCGCCAACGCAACACACAGGAAACTCCCCCGCCGCAACCTATGCCTGGAATCCGCGGGAGCGCAAACCCCTCCCACAGCGTGCGTGTGTGTGTGTGTGTGTGTGTGTGTGTGAGAGAGAGACTCTCTGTGCATGCGTGTGCGTGAGAGAGAGAGAGAGAGTTCACCTTGACCTTTCTTTAAGTAATATTAGTCAGGAGCAGGAAGGTACAATCAGTACATGAGTAACATGTATTCATCAGTGAGTGTAACGCAGAAGTGCACTTTTCTTTGGAAACTCTGACCCAGCCAAATAAGATCATCTCTGAGCACACAATAACCCCCTATTTATCAGCTGCGTTTCATAGGAACAAGGACAAAATTAAAGCAAAAGCCGGAATGTGTCTCTCAAAGAGGGCGTCCAATGCAAACACCGCCTCACAACAGACTCCACCCACAATGCACGTCAGGCCCAGGGTGTCCTTCTAGAGCAGGTCCAGGGTGTCCTTCTGGAGCAGGTCCAGGGTGTCCTTCTGGAGCAGGTCCAGGGTGTCCTTCTGGAGCAGGTCCAGGGTGTCCTTCTGGAGCAGGTCCAGGGTGTCCTTCTAGAGCAGGTCCAGGGTGTTCCCTAGACCAGGTCCAGGGTGTCCTTCTGGAGCAGACCCAGGGTGTCTTTTTAAAACACGTCCAGAGTGTCCTTCTAGACCAGGTCCAGGGTGTCCTTCTAAAGCACGTCCAGGGTGTCCTTCTAGACCAGGTCCAGGGTGTCCTTCTAAAGCACGTCCAGGGTGTCCTTCTAGACCAGGTCCAGGGTGTCCTTCTACAGCAGGTCCAGTGACTGTTTGGAGCAGGAGGAAGAGCACAGCTCCTTGGGGAGAAGGTTCCCCACCTCTCTCTCCATAACCAGGACATCACATTCTACGCAATAGAGGGTCAATGAGCCCTCCTCACTACACATTGCCCGGGTAACCTGCTGTTGCCAGGGAAGCGGCTGCACGGCGACGCATGCACTTCGGTGACGACAACAACCGCCTTTCACACACGGAACACTGAACACCGCCGCATTATAAATTTTCCAAGTGGATTCTCTTGTTCGCACAACCAATGACTATCCATTATTTTAACAGGTTAAAACACCAACCACATATGATGGTTCCTGTAACTGTTGTCTAAACAAGATAGTTATCAAATACTTGAAAAATGCAATGGTAGGATAGAAGCAGGTCAAGAAAATAAACATATAGGCTAATGTCCAGGTGAGATAAAGTTAAACTAATACTAGCCAGAGAAGCTAGCTAACATTAGGCAGATTGCTAATGAGAAAAGGTATATCACGACAGTCAAAATCTCACCACATTTTAATGTACACCTGGGGGACTTTTGTACAACTAAATGACAGGGAAAGGTGAGCCAGTGACAGAGTGCGCTGTGTAGTTAGTAAGGAAGGCATCTTACTAACAAGTCTTTGGCACGTTTGCTCCATCAATGTTACGGGTCCTTCCACACTAACGGCAAAACGGAACGCTTCCCAACCGAGCCCAGCGCACCAGAGAGCAGCGGAGCGCGCTGTAGGGACCCCCACCTGCTGAGCAGCCAGACTGAGCCCCTTTCTCAGGCTCAGAGTGAAGCTGATGAACCAGGGTGAGGCACACAGGTTACCCGGCCCTCTTTCGCCACCTCTGCGCCCTTAATCCTCACACGCGATTCCGCACGCTTCCTGCCGCACTTGTAATTAAAAAATTTTTTATAAGACTTAGGTGGTGCGGTGGGAAATGAATAAAGCATGATAGGGGTCTCCACACCAGGCTCCAGTGTCTCTCTGCTGAGAGATACAGGCCTGTGGGCTGCATGGACTGCAAGCAGTAGCAGCAGCAGTAACAGCAGCAGCAGCAGCAACAGAAGCAGAAGCAGAAGCAGCAACAGCACCAGCAACAGCAACAGCAGCAGCTGGTCACTCTCACAGCCTGCAGCACACTCACTCTCAGTCTGCACTCCAGCTCAGTGACTGCAGGAACCCGCCTCTCCACTGTAAACGATATTCCACTAAAAGCAGCCCGTGCACCAGAGGAGAGCAGCACACCGCCGGGCAAACCCCTAAAGCGCAGTCACAGGACCACTCTGGAGAAGATGCTGACATTAGATGAAGATGCTGGATGTGCTTTAAATGTGCCATTAGCTTAAAAGCTCTGTACACTCCAGATCCCATGATCCTTTGCGTTAGTCTTTCCCAGCTACCGGTGCGAGTTCCTTTCATATGGATGTCTTGGCATGTCGAGCATCAATTGATTCTTTACAATGGCTGGGCTGATGCCACTCTTGTAAATAATGTTTTTTTTTTCTTTTTTTATCTACAGAGAATGCACAGATTTATGACATTCTTTTTAAAGTTGTACATAAATACATTCTCATAGTAGCCTATATCGGGTGACATTTCATCATCGGTATTTCCAAACCTCAATTTCCACACTCCTCTGGACTTCCTGTTTATAAAAATGAATTTAACGTGCCGTCTCAGGTCAAGCTGCCGTTTGTGATGATGAAACTGGCGCTAAAACAGAGCTGACAGCGACGGTGTCAGGCGTCTGGGAATTAAAGCCCCCACAGCCAAAATTTCTCAGCGTTAAATTAACCTGCCTGTCCATGTTTAACGCGGCTGTCCGCGGAGAATTACCGGATTTCACACTGTCGCTGACTGTTAAATCGACTGCAGGACAATTATTTTCCAAATCGCATGTGGCCGAGTTTTCGCAGTTGTTCGCTTTGGGGGAATGACAACCGAGCCAACACCGGGCCCTATGCAGGAATAGACCTGGGGCGACATAGCTCAGGAGGTAAGACCGATTGTCTGGCAGTCGGAGGGTTGCCGGTTCAAACCCCGCCCTGGGCATGTCGAAGTGTCCTTGAGCAAGACACCTAACCCCTAACCCCTAACTCCTCTGGCGAATGAGAGGCATCAATTGTAAAGCGCTTTGGATAAAAGCGCTATATAAATGCAGTCCATTTAGACCTGTTATATCAGGAGACAGACAGGGAAGGCAGGGCAGGGCAGGGCAGGGCAAGATCAGTCGATTCTCTGAAATTTGACCATTAACTTCCTTGTAAAGAGATTGTTACGCCACAAGACTTACGGTAAAGACACAGAACACAAGCACTGCGCCAATGTCCCATTTAAACACGGGTGACAATGCTTGTTGTCCTTTTGATGCCATTAGATCAAAAGGCACTCCATGGTGTCACATGCACATCTTTTCTTCTTTTTAAAATGTTTTTTTTTTTTTTTTTTACAATAAAACAACATGGCCGAATTGTCCCTGCACGTAATCCACAGGGTGTCACTGGAAATCAGTCACCTTAAAGGAATTTGCCAACGACAGCAGTAAAAATGTGATGAAGACGACGCCGCGGGGGTTTAATCAGGCGAAGGATCTGCAGCGTACCGCGGGACGGAACGGCAGCGCCGCTCCCAGCCCGTGTCCGCGGCCTCTGGTCCCGCGTGCCGTTCAGAGCGCACATGCCAGGCCCGTAAACAGAGCTCCCCGCAGCCTGGGATCCCAGCAGCGCTCCCCCGCCGAACGCACCACCGCGCCCCCGACACGCCCCTCCCCCATCGGCCGGATCCGGTGACGCCAGGGGCCCCCGGAGCGGCTCAGCGCCACTAATCTGCCCCGCGGGGAGCCGCGTCAGTGCCAACCTGGAGCCGCAAGCCCTGCCCTCCCCCCCCCTCACAATAGAGGTGCCACCAGAGACCGTGCATTCTCTCTGCATCCCTACCCCCGGGCCTGCCCGGGTGCCCGGGTTGCTAGGGGCAAATGGCTTCCGGAAAGACCTGGAAACGGCCTGATGCACTCAGCGGGCAGGTACGGCAGGAAATGGAGCTGGACGCTTCATTAGCCGCGGGACACCCTCTGCATTCTGGGAAGGGGTCAGCTGGGGACCGGTAGCCACAGACAGGCATCAGAGCCGATGCGTGCACACACACACACACGCACGCACGCACGCACGCACACACACACACACACACACACACACAGACGCAGGCTCGCTCGCGCGCAGGGGGGCGGTAACCGCCCGCCGCTCGGCCCGCCTCTGTGCCGCAGCAGCGCTCGATCTCAGGGATCGATGGCGGTACGGCCCGGGCATGGCGCGGCATGGCGCTCTCGCGGGCACAACTGCGTGCCCAGCAGCTCGAGCCCACCCCCCACACTACACCACACCGCGCCCCCAGGGGCACGGGCACGGGCAGCACGCCCCCCACTGCCAGAGAGGCCACATACCTGGGGGTCTTCTTCACACTGCAAAACACACAGCCTTCAAAGGGGCTGGAGGTGCGCTGCCCCAAAACAGGCCCCACAGCATTTCAGCACAGCCCACGCAGATCTGCTCCCCACTCTCTGTCCCTGCTCTTTACACCGCAATCAGGCCCAATCAGAAAGAATAGAGAATTTAAGCCAAATTTGAGATCTGGCACACAGATGATCAGTGAGTTATCCGTGCAGACTTTACCACTGAGTACAAAGTTACTAAAAACGAAAACGCATTTTTAAAAAACTGCCTGGACAGAGATAGTGAAACAGACTTCTGGTGTGTTAATGGTTAACCACCAACAAAAAGGTCGAGTCTGTCAACCCCTCCATTCCACAAAATTGAACCCTTCATAAGCCCTTCCGTTAGGAAATGGTGACGGTAAGTGGCCTCCACAGAAGAGTACATTAGGCCTGCAATTTCTCATTTCCAAGCCAAAATTCCTTATTCATTCAAATGAAAGACAAATATGAGTTGCTTGATTCACACTGTATTTTCGCTGGTAGGTTTAACCATTCACCTGAAAAGTCCTAGATTTTATGAAGTAACTCGCTAAATGACCCATCTGTAAACGAAACATTCGGTACATTCCAGCTGTTAACAAGACGGCAGTAAGTTGCCGGCTAGAGACAGGAATAACTGGCACGTTTCGTTCGACAAATCTCGATTGCAACACACAGCGAGCTGTGGACAGCGATCGCTACATGTCGTATAGGTGTTGAGTTACATCACTGCACGGCCACCCATTGGGTGACGTCGAAGCAGGTGAAACGTCTCGTTGCATTTACTAGCAACGAGGGAGAGGAAGTTTTCCCCCCGCCACAGTAGGCAAATCGCATGGTAATTTGCGTGATCAAGATTGGGTAATCACCAGTACTACTACCACTTCAGCCTATTGTTACTCTGCTCGAAGAAACACATTAATATGTCTGGACTTTCAATGGATCCAGCAGAATGAAAATAGCTTTTTGAACATTCCAGAGTAAAGAATGTTCGAAGACAGGTGTGGGCTACACTAGGTGACTTCCCATCTATCTTATTAGCTAGCCAAGTATAAATACACAACGTTCGCTACATTACAATCAAAAGTAGTCATCGTCTGTGGCTTTGTAATCAATCGTTACGTAATCTAACGAGATCAACTATTTTCAATGAAATTACATGTTATCCACATCGGCCAAATAGTACAGAACACGTTTTAATAAGGGCCCGGCATTCTCTTTCAAAATAAAGCTAGCAACATTTCTAGTTTTTATGTTTTACTATTACAGTAGCGACATTAATTAGCCAATAACTGCTACTTGGCTGGTTAGACTTGTCTAGTTGACAAACTAACACTAACGTTACCGACCAAACTTGTAAACTAACAGCAGCTACCATTAGTCATCAGGTTTCTAGCTACATGCTGTCCGTAAACAAACTGTAAATAGCACACAGTGAACGTCGAAATACACATTTAAACTTGCTAGCTAGATTACATACCCAACGTATTATCAACTATTCAACCCTGTAATGCTGATAGTGCTACGCAGTAATAACCCTGGCTAGCAAGGGTTGCGACTTCAGTGTGACAAGCCAGTTAACTAGCTACGATAAGCCAAGTGAACACACCGAGTGTGCTAGCTGGCTTCCTAACGTTAGCATGATAGCACAGCTAACGTTAGGAAACTAAAACGGCGCTAGGTGTAGCTAACCACCCGGTATAAACGCAGTACAGCCACTTAGCCTACTGGCAATAAAGTGCAGTTGCGGCCGCAACTTACCAAGCTAACCGCCCATTAGCCAGGTACATCCTTAGCTAACGCGTTAGCCCGACGGGCGATACTCTCACCATAACACCATCCTGCGTTTTCGTTCTCAAGCTAGAGCTAAGGTTAGCTGCCTCCCTCGAAAGACATAGCGAGGTACAGATAACGTTACGAACATAGCAGGCTAACGTCGTTAGCGAAAACACAACAGCTTTATCCTTACCTTTACAGCAGCTCCAGGACGGGGAAGAGGTCGTTGCTTGCCGAATGAACCACGAATCACTCACTAGTCTGGTCACTCAAGTGGCCAAATAATTTAAATTCCAAGGAAGTCCTAAAGAGGACCAAACAGCGCACTGCCCCCTCCGTCTCGTTGCCGAATGTTTCTCGCCTGTTCACCTGCTCCCTTAGCTATGCCAGTCGCCGGTTCAACCTAACTCCTTGCCCCTAGCAACGGACCGTCCCTCCTTAAATCAATTGGAAACCGCATGCCATATAACGGGAATTCTGGGTTGTGATTGGTGAGTGCACTTGACAGTCAGGACCATTCGCGGGACACCCAACCGGTTGTTTGGCAACGTACTGTAGTTATAAAGCTCCGCCCTGTTCCAGTAGAAAACTATTTATCCATCCAATAAGCGTTCAATAGTAGTTATTTCCATCCTTACTGTCAAGTTGTGAATTTACAGGCCCAAAAGAACAGGTTTGGGAACATCTCATACAAGCCTCACACAAGCATCGCTTTGTTATTATTTGGAAAAAATGAACAAAAAAAGTGAGGACCAGTATATTTTCAAAAAAATTAAAAAATCTATCCAAACCACCTATGCCTACAGTCAGCTATGGATTTTTGTTTAAAAAAAAACATTGGACATCAAAACTGCTTCAGCCCCAGGGTGGTGATTTTACTTGGTCTTGCGATATGGACAGTATTCTGCTGCAATAAATACAAGCTTACTGGATGATTACAAGCTTACTTAATGTTGTGTTGAACAATATTGGTGTAAGTAAGATAATAATGGTTAATTTAACTCACGCTCAAGACTATCACCTACAATTTTCACAGGAGAAACATTTGCCAGTGTTCTGCCTTTTGAACAGAGCACAGCCAACAACTCCCTCGTGTATTCATCAGTGTGAAATTTCATGACCAGTTTAAAAAGCGAACTGTATTGACAAACGTGTGATCCAAACACAGCATTAAACACTACTAGTCTGACGGATATAGCTTTATTCTTTTGTCCTTTTAATCGGAGTTGCACATAGATCATGCAAAATGTTTATACTGTTGGAATTGTAAGGACTCGTCATCTTGTCTATTCTTGTGTGTATGTTAATTTGTCTTGATTCTCCTTCTGCCTACAGGAAAATAGGGTACAAGAGTTTCCTGATCTAACAAGGCTCTGATGCATCCAGAAAGCCATTACGTGTGTTGCAGTTTGTATGGGTATTTGTTAGTTTTCACATTTGTCTCCATGCTACCCAGTGGGTCACCAAATGAAGGTGGAGAAATTAAACACTGAAAGTGCCAACGCCAGAACAACAGGGGCAGACAACACCGAATGTGCAATCGGGCGACCTTGCGCATTCCCACTGAAGTACCCCGACCCTCTCTAAAGTGCTGGCTATTTGCATAGGCACCGAGTGGGCTTTTCAGGCTGAAATGACACCGTGGCCCCGCCTTGATTCTGATGAATAATTGACCTGCTGAAAAGCCAATCAGCAGCCTGCATTCCGGGCATAGCTCCGCGTGAGGATGACTCTGAGCGCCTGGGCTGCAGACTGAAGACTCTGCCGCATTCTTGGGATTCCGATACGCTGCGGATGCCATCGGAGCTGTTTACTTGACAAGGTTGCCTAGCCTGTTGTGCACTCCCCACTCCCTTTATCTCTCCCTCTCTGTCTGTCTGTCTGTCTGTCTGTCTGTCGTTATCTTGCATTCTCCCGCACCCCAACCATTTTGTAGCCTGCCACCAAGTTATGCTGGACATTTGAAAGTTCAGGGCATACAACACATGGAATTGAGTGAGTTGTAGGAATATGAGGAAAGGTTATGGAAACTGTGCAGATTGTAGATCCACTCTTCGGCATGCAGCTCCAGTCTGTCTGTCTGCCGGCCAGGGACACACGCATTGCTGTAATTGCACTGCCACAAGTGCTGCTTGTTAAAACTCTCTCTCTCTCTCTCTCTCTCTCTCTCTGTCTCTTTGTCTCTTTCCCTGTGTGTGTGTGTGTGTGTGTATGAGAGATCCCCTCATAGCTCAGAGATGCTGTCCTCAGCCTTTAATTTCTATTGTTGAAGGAACACCTCTGCTGCCCTTTTTCCCCCAGGGCCCTGGGCAACCACACAGAGTGAGTGAGTTCAGAGGTGAATGGCAGGTCTGGAAAGGAGAGATATTTCCAGGAAGTGGAGAGAAGACGCAGAGAGGCTGGGAGAATGGTGAAGAAGCACACGGGGGGGGAGGGAGGGGGCTAGGGGCGCTGTGATGAAAGACCGATTGCCTCAGAGCTGAAGGTCTGTGTGGTGAAACTGAAGAACTTTTTTTTTCTTGTGTTCCTGTTGCCAATCACTTCCCCTCTAGATTGTCTGAAAAGAGAAGCAGCACAGTGTGGTGGAAAGGAAGCAATACCCGGAAGTGTATCAGTGTTGACACTGTGGCTATCTTGTAACCGCTGATTCAGACAGGTTCTTCAACCGCTTCTTCCTGGGGGCCAGATTCATATTGAAACTGCCGTATATGGGACAAAGATTTTTTTTGCCCTTTTTTTAAAGTGCATGAGTAACATACTGTATATTGTGATGCACAGAAAAATGACCAGTGTTAAATAGACTCTTACAGAGTACATATGGACACACTGTGGTACAGAGTCAGACCATATCTATTCTGTTAGAGTTGAAACGACACTGGACATTTTCACTGCGTGGCAGTTACTTATTACTCTGTCACTGATTAGACGTTTTCTGACACTTTCACAGTTGCAGACCTGGAAATGCATACAAAAAAGCAGTTTTTTCCCTTTATTTTCAGTGATTAAAGGACCCAAAATTTTGGGTCCTTTAAGGTCACAAGTTCAATAGCCCTGGAATAAGGGTAGGTATATAATTTTCTCCCATGTGGCGTCCTCTATCTCTACTGTGTGCCAGTGGAAGACATCCAAGTCTCACTGTGCTTCACACTTGCTTACAACTGCAGACAGAAATTACTGTGCTGATTACTGGCGGAACTCCACCCCGAATCTCTGGTTGAACCCTCCTTCCACCAGCCACTCCAAACTACAAATTATTAAGACTAAGTACTAAGCATGATAGGTGGCATTGTTTTTTTTTTGTTGTTTTAAAAAAAAATACAAATTACTGCCACACCCAGCCCATGCCTGTTCTAAATATGTCCTGCTATCACTGGCTAAGGTCTTTTGATTGGTCGTATATAAAAAAAAATATTAAAATTTACGATAAAAATAGCTTTTGGTTGTTTTCTCACCTCATGATCACGAGGAAAACTTAAAATTGCCTGTCATCACGTCGCTCACGCCTCTGCTCATGGGTGGAGAGAAAGCCTGTGGTTGGCTGTTTCCTCTTGCTGTAACTCAGTTGCAGCGCAAACGCATACAGCGCACAGGCCCATAAGAGTTTTAATCACAAACGGTTGAACACTCGGGCCTATATAAAGTAAATAACCATTTTCAAAATAAGAATTAAGAATCCTATGCTCATCTTTTTTTTTTCAAACAATGTAATAGGTAGAAGGTTATCTGGACTTTTTTGTTTGAAGCTTTTATAATACAATGGATTATTCCTTAGGTTAGCGTTCACCCTGGTGGTCATAGTTTGTATTGCATTGAACACTATTGGCGGGAACACAGGCATCACCGAATTCATTGGATAAATTCCACAGGGTATGTTTCAGAAAATCAACCAGAAAGTAAAATCAGGATAGGACATATTAATCCAGGTGCTTAAAGCTGTAAATGACTTTTTTATTCATCTGGTCTTTTTGATCTTTTACTGTCCATACCATAAAATAAGAGAGGAAACATTAAATATTTTCTTTGGCTTAAGTCCTGTCTTGTGTCAGAGGACTGTGCGTATTGGTGGAACTTCATGGAAAGCTTTCTCCGGACCATTAGACGGTAAGACGTGTGGAGACCTGATTGTTTTTATTTTATTTAACCTTTATTTCACCAGGAGGTCCCACTGCGATAAAATCTCTTTTTATAAGGGAAGCCAGGCCAAGAAGGAAGCTGAATAAACAGAATAAAATGATAAAATAACAGACATCAGTGATACACAGTGAAAACAAATTTTACCAATAGGTAAAAACGATAACACACTTTTATTATTATTATTATTTCTTGATTTAGTTCTTCCAGTGAAATGAAGCTCTCTAGACAAAGTGTTTTCTAAGAGTTAGTTCAGGACCGAAGAGCTAGAAAATGAAACGCATTCTTGGCACCTGGTTATACATGGCTGGGACGAACAGTTCTGTTTGCAGCGTCAGGAAGTTCATAGCAGAGAGAGAACCAGGAACATGGGGAGAGGAACAACTACTGCTCTGGTTTCTCTTCCTCCCTCCACACGGATACATCATAATCATCCCTGTCCAATCAGAACCAGCGATACTGGTGCCAGTCCAACTATAGTAACCATGGGGACAAAACAGTGAGAGCAAGGCTGGCTGTCACTCAAAGAACAGCATCATCTGCTGCTGATCAAAGACACATTTTGACATGTAATTTCTTAATTTATTATTGGGGCCCCCATACTGACTAAGGAGGCCAAGCAAACACTGTGCAGCCCTAGCGAGCTTCAGCAGGGTAGCGAGGGGACTCATGGTGCAAAAAACAGTGACACCGCACATTACATCACCGTGCCAAAAGCAGCAAGGTGTCACATGACACTGTGTTGCCATAGCTACGGGGTATACTGCCAGATCCCCAGAGGAAACTAACTCTGTCACCTTTCAACTAGCGCCATCACCCACTACAGCTTCCCTTTCTCCTTCATCAAGTGCGACAATGGGAGTTAAGTGTGGCACATGCGCATACATGGATACACTAGTGTATTTTATTAAATGTTTAGTAAGAATAAGTCTGCTGTGAACATGTCTTTCGCAAAAATGAAACACTGAATTTATTTAATGGAGAAAAAAATAACTCATTTAGATATAATAAAACAAATATCAGTGCATAATACAGATAAAACAACTGCATCTCCTTCACTTTGGGAGCAATAGTGTTTTGATACTTTGATAAACATGACAAGCAGAGTTCCATAATTTTCTGTTCATGTTCCTTTTATTCATTCTTTTTTTAATTTGACACATTTTTTTTTCTTCATCCGAACCCAGGTCAGTTTAGATTTTATTTAAAATATTTACACATTTAAAAAAGAACAACAACAACGACAACAGCAACAAAAAATACATTCTCTGTTGTGGACACTTCACTTCTCCTCGTTTCAGTGTGGTCTTGAATAAGATAACCATGCAAACACAAAGTGTACCTGAACGTGCTTCAGATGGTCTCATCTAAAACCTCTCCCTCAGCACCCCTCTCCCCGCTTCACAGTGGATCATTCCAACTCTCCACCTCCCAGATCTTTTCTTCTTCTGATGCAGCCTTGGCTCTTGACCAATCAACTGACCACCCAGCCAGCTGGCCAACCCTTTGATTCGAGCATAGAGGCTAAACTTTACTAGGATGGTCTAGCTTTTGATAAAACTGCAAACAAAAACAGGGGGAAATGTTGGGGAAAAAAACTCACTCAAGACAGTTAGCAAACAAAAACTATGAGGGGGGGAAAAATGTCCACATTGAAGGTGAGGAATTACAGGTTTGAGCTCAAAGATAGTTCAGGAGGATCCAAGGATGCACAAAACTTCCAATCCCGCCCTCCCCCACCCCCCTTCTCCTAAACCCCTTCACACTCCTCATTCAGACATTAGGAACTCCGGAAGTCCAAGAAATGACTCTCGAAGCACAGAGTCCCGGGGCACACTTGCTTCCAGACAGCGGCTCTTCAAACAGTGACAGTGTGGCGTTCGTGACCCACCGAGTTCTAGTGCATTAACCAGCTTCTTCTTCCGACACAGCACATTACCCAACCCCACCCCAACCTCCACCCCCACGTGCACTCCCCCACCCCCCACCTACACCCAAGCCCCCCCCCGGTTTGATCAGGTGAGCAGCTGAGGCTCCCAGGTTTGGCTGGCCAGCTGAGGCCGGCACTGAGCGACGATGGGGGGGCCAGCCGGGGGCTGACTGTCCAGACACAGGCCGCTGACCGCGTGCTGCAAGGCCGGGCCCTTCGGCTTCCACTTCTGCCCCGGGGGGCGGGGGGGGGGGAGAGGGGTAGGGTGGGAAAGGGGTAAAGGAGAAAACCACAGGGCAGCCGTCAGATACACTGTGACATGTGTCGAGCAGATCAAAGGAACACTGAACACAACTGACGTCACCACAAGACTGAAATCAGCATTTAGTGATGTCCAGTGCAAAATGTCCAGTCTTATTTCAACCATAAAAAACCCACCAAAAACCAAACAGATGAAATTTGGCTATGAAGCTAATTCTGAGACAGTTACTAACTGTCCATTGTCCCTTTCACATAAACAAATAAAGAAACATGAGTCCAATAGGGACTGTATGTACTCTGTAAGAGTTGATTTAACACAGAACATTTTACTGTGTAGTGTGTGCGGGTCCTTAATCTGAGGAGAGATAATCTTGGGTTAATCCTAATCTTGGGTTTCACGGGCATTGTTAATCTCAGAACCCCTGAAGAAAGTGCCCTGCTCCCGTGTAATGGGGTTCAAGGCGATGTCACACTGTGACGCAGCAGCACTGGCAGAACGAGGGACCTCTAACAGACTCACGTCATCCTGGGTCTTGATGCGTTTTGGACTGTGAAGTTTAAATAACTTCCAAAAAAAAAATAATAATTTGGTTAAAAACCGTGGATTTTTTTATTTTAAATGAAAACAGGAAAGATCAAGGGCTGGATTAAATGAGCGTTTGTCCTTGCCATGACTGACTGACTTTTTAAATTCAGAATAGCACGTCATTGAGTTCGGCTGTCACCAAAACGCACTCATCAAACAGTGTTCATGAAGGGAAAACAGGCACTTTATGTCAGAGTTAAGGAAAAAAAAATTTGATCGAACCCAGGACCATATGTTTGTGATTCTGACATTGTAGACTTCCCAAGCGTTTTCTGTTTATTCAGTGTTGTATAAACACCATTGTATTTTGTGGAAATACAAGGAAAAATTACTTCATATTTATTGCTCTTAGCAAAAAAATAATTCTGGGAAGAAGTAATATGACGGCGTATTCGCGCTTCCAGAAAACTCTCTAAAGAAGCACACCCCTGGGAGGGGGCCAGAATCGAGGAGAAATTGATGGGACACTTCCTAATGGGGCTGACGCGTTTTTGAGGTGCACCCAGAGTTTGCGTAGTCAATAAATCAGCTGAGCTTCGACAGGTTAAACCCTGCAGGCCCGAGGATAAATTCATCAGGACGAGACTTCAAACAACAACACAGGCTGATTGGGCCAAACTGGACTGAGTGGGAACACATGGGATGGGGTTGGGGGAGGGGGGGGCACAGTGCAGATAACCTCTCTGAGATTGGGATGGGTGGTCCTGAGGGGGAGGGGGGGTAAAATGTTTCTTGGGGGGGGGGTCGCGAAGCGGGGGTTAGTGTGGAGCAGGAGAAAAAAAATCGACGATCCATCAAGTTATTCGCTACTCTCTCAGACTGACTGCCACACAGGACTCCACTCACACTGCGGCCCGCTTGTGAAAAAGAGGTTCCTTCTCACTAGCGCCAGGCCTGATGTGGTGAACGGTGCAGTGCACGACACAGGGGAACGACAGAGCTACACGGGCGGAACACGCAGCAGGCTTCCAATTAATTTTACAGCCCAGATGTGCGGAGTTGGACTAGCGAGCTAGCTATCACCATGTTGGAGTTTTAGCTATTTACAACAGAGGGGAAAAATTGTATGGCCGTTTGAGCATGTTAAATATAGACGTGGGGCTGGGGTGGGGGGGGGTTGAGGCGGGGGGGGGTGGTGAGGAGACCTGAGGGACTTCAGAAACTGGGCCAGATCTCACGAAATCTAGGAGGCCAAAGGTAAGGCCTCAGCCGGCACCCAAAAAAACCGAACAAGAGGGACGCTGGGAAGGTTCCCCGAGAGCCACAGGAACAGGGAACGGCTTCCACGTCCTCCGGGCCTCGGGAGACGCGAGGACAACCTCACACATGGTCCGGGTTACAGCGCTTACCCCAGGGATGACGGATCGCCCTGGTGCCGATCCAGATCCATCCAGGACTGACTAAGCTCCACTTAGCTTCACTAAGACCAGCCAACTGGCCAGGCAGGAGAGGGCCTGTTCCCAGCGATTATCCCAGGACAGCGAGAGGAAGGGGAAAGAGGGGAGAGAGAGAGAGAGAGAGAGAGGGAGAGAGGGAGAGAGAGAGAGAGATCCCCCTCTCTGAGTTGGACCGTAAGGACAGACCTCCTCTAGGGTACGGTTTCCAGGATTTTTTTTTTCCAGAGCTTCCGTCCCAGTGCGCACGTTTATCCGACATGCCTTCCACAGCGAGGGGCGGCCACGTTCGAAAAATAAACACAGCCGCATACCGCTGTGGGGGTGTCCTCTGCAGCGCCCCCTGCTGTCTCCACGGGATTTCTGATCTCTGCCCTGCTGCGAGGTCATTTCTGCACAACCAGGTTAGGAATTCACGGAGACACTGCAAAACCGAGCGCCGTACGTAACTCCGGTATTGGAAACACGATGTGGCAGTCAGGGCCATGATAAAATAAGAGAGTTTGTTCGTGGAACTTCGTAACTCTCCCTACCCTGTCCCTCTCTCCCATACGCCGCCCTGTTTCCACTGACCAACCTTCACACGTTCTCCTCATCGCAAAAAAGACATCTGTCTGTAAGCTCACCTGTTTGCCATCTTTCGGATTGCAGGGCTCCATCCTGACCTTTGACCCGGACGAGAAGGCGGTGATAGCAAGACAGAGGTCCTGCTGACGAATCAGAGGTTCAGCGAAGGCCCACTTCTGTGGAGGGACAGACAGATGGCTCCTGATTGGCTGACGCAGCAGTCATGCTTAGGTTCATGACAGGACGAATCCTCAAAATGATCTTGCTAGGACATATGATTCCAAACACGTTTATACACTGACGCACACACATGCATTCACACATTCACAGACACGCCAAAGCACGTACACAGACACAAGTAAACATACAATACATTCAGTTAGCAGAGCGTTAATATCGAGAGCCAGGAACAAGTGAGTAAGAAGTGCGAGAATAAACTCTTCTGTGAAAATACACAGCATTAAGCCAAGTGCTAAGACAGGAGAGGTGAGCAGAGGGCTGGGTATGAGGGAGTTAACAAGTCATCTGACGAGGCCAGGCTTCAGTCCACTTTTAAAGAATGCACTCCATATGAACATGCACACACACACACACACACACACACACACACACATACACACATACACACATAAATGCGTACACACACACACACACATGCACACAGACACAGACACACACACGCACACACACACACACACACATGCACACAGACACACACAGACACACACACACACACACAGACATGCACACACATATGCACACACACCCACACAAACACACACACATTCACCCACACACACATACACATGCACACGCACACACACTCAAAGGCATGCACACACACACACACACACAACACACACACACACACACCACACATCCCACACCACACACACAACACATCACACGCAACACACACACACACACACACACACACACACACACCCACACACACACACACACACACACACAGCATGCACACACACACACACACACACACACACACACACACACACACAAGGCGCAACACACACACACACACACACACAAGAGCACACACACCCACACACACACACACACACAGGCATGCACACACACACACACACACACACACACACACACAGGCATGCACACACACACACACACACACACACACAGGCATGCACACACACACACACACACACACACACACAGGCATGCACACACACACACACACACACACACACACACACACACACACACACACAACACACACACACACACACACACACAACACACACAACACACACATACACACACACACACCACACACACACACACACACACGCACACACACACACACAGGCAGCACACACACACACACACACACACACACACACACACACACACACACACACACGCACTCTGAGGGCCCCTGGTGGCTGTGCTCTGACCTGTGACTGGGGCCAGATGGCCCCGCTGCCCCTGCATTCTCCCAGGCTCAGGCTCTCCGTGCCGTGGGACTCCAGACACAGGCCCCCCTGCTTCAGCATGCTGGACACGGGCTCCTGCTCGGCCCTGAGAGGAGGCGGGGGGGACAGAGAGGGAGGGAGGGTGCGAGGAGAGGGGGGGAGAGAGGAAAGGAAGGGGGGAGAGAGAGGGGGAGGAGAGAGAGAAGGAAGGGGAGAGAGAGAGAGAAGAGGAGGGGGAGAGAGAGAGGGAAGAGAGAGAGAAAGGAGAGAGGAGAGAGGGGAGGGGAGAGGGAAGGAGAGAGAGGAGGGAAGAGAGAGGTTGAGTGAGAGGGTTAAAGAACAAGAGCAGGGGGAATGTAGATAGGGAGTGAGGAAAGAGTGGAGAAGAGCAAGGGAGGGGCAGAAAGTAAGAAGGGGTAAGGAGAGAGAGGGAAAGAGAAAGGGGAGAGAGAGAGGTGGAAAGAGAGAGCGGGAAAAGTAGACAGAAAGAGGAAAAAAGGCAAAAGCGTGAGAGAGAGGGCGAGGAAGAAGGAAAATGAAACAACACTGGCATGAAATTCCCCATTTTGGAATGCCCGTTCACGGTTATGTGCCCGTTCCAGTTCAGCAACAGCCTGTGGCAATCTGAGAGGGTGCAGAGTAGCAGAGCCAAAGCCATCTTCCCACACTGCTGTCCAGCAGTTGAGCTGAGCAATCATTGTCCCGGAGGCCGGCTGCGGTCACGTGACTGACCAAAGGAGGCGCTGTTGCCCAATGAGACCAGAGATGCCCTGCCAGCTGTCTCCATGGACACGGCTACGGCCAATCGCGCATCATCCTGCTGGTCGCCAGGCCGCAGCTGACACCGACACAGACAGAATTCAGCTGTGGACCCTGAGGAGCGTTACCGCCCGGAGAACCAGTAGTTCAGCTGCAGTATGCCACAAAGAGCCTGAGGAAGGCTTCATCTGAATAGCGTGCAGTTAAGCCCAATGACATGGGTGTCAGAAGAATGCTTACCTCAGCTCGGGGTAAACGTTCTCCAGATACCAGCGGAAGGAGTTGCAGTTGAGCTTGCGACGAAGAGCCAGGCGGTCTGAGATGCTATGTGTGCCGGGGGGGGGTGGGGGCGGAGGGGTGGGGTGGGGGAGATTGGGAGAACAAAGTAAGTTTTGTCAAAACATGAAATATCTCCATTCATTAAACATGATATATTCACTAAGATGTATTGCCAGAATTCCAGGACGGCAGGAAGAAGGGGAGAGAGAAAGAAAAAGGGAGGGAGAGGGGGGAGATGGAGAGGGAGGGAGAGAAAGGGGAAGAGGGAGAGGGAAAGCGAGAGGGAGAGGGAGAGAGGGGAAGCGAGAGGAGAGGAGAGGGGAAAGGAAGAGGAGAGAAGGAGGAGGGAGAGGGAGAGACAGGGAGAGGGAGATGGGGGGAGAGGGAGAGGAACAGGGAGAGGGAGAGGGAGATGGGGGGAGAGGGAGAGGAACAGGGAGAGGGAGAGGGAGATGGGGAGAGGGAGAGGAACAGGGGAGAGGGAGAGGGAGATGGAGGTGACTGAGGCGAGAGGACTTGCTGCGCTGAGGGACGGGCGAGGTAGTAGTACTGCTTATAGTCATCCATCCACACCTCCGCCGCTCTGCGTGTGTTCCTGTCAGACACACAGGGTCAGAGCGGGGTCACGGAGGCACAGGAAGCAGACGGCCCGCGGCGGCGGCCAATATGCCACCCTCAGCGCCAATCTGCCAATGTGCCACCCTCAGTGCCAATGCGCCACCCTCAGTGCCAATGTGCCACCCTCAGCGCCAAATGTGCCAATGTGCCACCCTCAGCGCCAATGTGCCACCCTCAGCGCCAATGTGCCACCCTCAGGGCCAATGTGCCACCCTCAGCGCCAATGTGCCACCTCACGCCAATGGCCACCTCGCCAATGTGCCACCCTCAGCGCCAATGCGCCACCTCAGCGCCAATGCACCTCAGCGCCAATGTGCCACCCTCAGCGCCAATGTGCCACCCTCAGCGCCAATGTGCCACCCTCAGCGCCAATGTGCCACCCTCAGCGCCAATGCGCCACCCTCAGTGCCAATGCGCCACCCTCAGCGCCAATGTGCCACTGGCGCAGCCCACTCACTTGATGTAAGTCAGAGCGTTGCCTTCTGGGAATTCGTAGGGGTGGCGCTTCCTGAAGACGTGGCCCACGCGGCTGCAGGGCAGGATCTCCAGGCTGCCCCCGCACATCCACACCCTGAACGACAGCTCTGGAAGGAGGGAGGGAGAGAGAGGGAGAGCAGAAAAAAGGAGAGAGAGGGAGGGAGGGAGGGACAGAGAGAGAGACGGGGAGGGAGAGAGGGATAGAGAGAGAGAGAGACAGAGAGGCAGAGAGAGAGATGGGAGAGAGAGAGAGAGAAGGATATACGATTAGAGAGAGAGAAGGGGAAGAAGGAAGAGGGGGAGAAAGAAAGTGAGGGATAGAGGAAGAGAGAGAGAGTGAGAGAAAGGGAGGGAGATGGAAAGAGACAGAGCGAGAGAGAAGGGGGACGAATGGGAAGAGGCAGTCAAGAGACAAGGGAAGCAGAGAGAGTGCACAGAGAGAAATGAACGTGAATTAGCAAAAGGTCAAATGCACAGGCTTCTTTTCAAAAATGGATTCATGAATAAAACATTAAAGACACAAAGGACAATGCACCACACAACAAAACGCACTGTAACACTGAAGAAGAGCATTAGCGAGAAAAAAAAAAAAAAACACGCCGAGAAGCTCGTTTTGTAAAATGTCTGATTGGATGCTCTACTGGGAGACGGTAGCCCTTTGAAGTAACACTGGGCTGAGTGCTCTATCAGAAGAACCAGGCTCCATGACAACCATGAGTTCCTGCCCAGGATCCCATCAACAGGAGGCGGCTGCTCCACTTCAAACCTACTCACTGCACCACCAGGCCTCTCGCTCATACAACCAAGGGTGGGACATTTTACAAGTTTCTCTAAACGATCGCGTGCCGATCTTGTCCCGAGCATTTACTCAAGTACTCCTTATTTATTTATTCATTCGTTTATTTGTCCCAGAAGCTCGTTTCAGAACAACGGCAGGGCCACTTAAAGGAACCGCAGAGCTAGCCTTCTCCTCGGCGTAGGCTAGCCCACGCTAACAGCGCTCTCTGATAAGATAAAAGCTGGCTCTGAACGGTTCTTGTTCTCTGAACAAGCCTCTGTGTGACGCCCTAGGCGAGACTGTGGCCCGGGGACTTGGGGGGGGCGGGGGGGGATGTGGTAGGGGCGAGTACTAAGGGGGGGGGGTCGCAACACGTAGGCGATACATGCCTTGACCGGTGACTATGGCGATTATTTTTGAAAGTTTCAAAAAAAATACATTTCTGATTATCCAATTACACTTCTTTCAAAACATTTACAGATCTGCTGGAGAGTGCTCCTTTACTTGAGTAAACAAGCCCCAGGTCTCCTTACAACTCCTTAATCTGCAGTTCTAAACAAATTAGCAATATTTCCCCACTATTCGGGGACAGATACAACTGGCTTCATTCCCTATTTATGATAATTAAAGCACGGAATTCAGTCTTGTGTTAGTACACAATGACCAGCCTTAGGCTGTGGGAGAGCTTTGCTAGAGTTAAGCAGGGGCGTTTTTTTTCCAACAGATTTGATTTAAGTGTTTGCTGCACAACTCCAGATATGAGTGCAGATGGTCCACTCTGTGTCTGCGTTTTGTTTTTCAAAGTTTTCCCCCAGCTGGACAGAAAGGGCTTTTTCCATATATCATCGATGTCTAATTCACCTTTGAAAATAAGCAAAAGCTTAACATCCTTAGCTCTGCACCAGATCCGAACGCCATTAACACTGTGACAATCTATCAGGATTTCTTCTCCATCTGGCCAGCAGCCTCCTGCTCATGTGTGTACAAACACAGCATAGGTGGGCGTACTGCGGTGGGCTGCAGCAAAGTTAAACGTTAGAGATGTTCTGGGCTCAGCAGTGTTTGAACAGTCAGTGATGCTTCGGCAGCTTACACGGTTTGCATTGGAAGGACACTCAGCACTACAGCTGGTATGCACCTCATAAACAGGACATGGGGGAAACTACATTTCCCACAAGCCTGCTGCAAAAGAGTTCAAAATCTGCGCTGAACACATTGAGAATAGGTTTGTTTAGTTTGTTTAGCTTAGTTTATCACGATCTTGATGTGGGGTTTTATTATTTATTTATTCCATTTCTTTTTCGATTCATAACTGAGACTGTCTTACATGACGATGTTCTCTGTATACAGTTGATTTACAGACTGCATTTTAAGTAACTGCTAGAGCAGACAAAGACAACGTAATGGGAAAATTCAGAAGCGTGTGGTCTGCAAATATTCCAGAATTGCAGTCTTGTCCAAAGTGGGCTTGTTCACTGGTGCAATTTCACTCACCGACTTCGTAGAGAGGTCACATCTTTGGCAGAATTCCATGGATGCGGTTGTCTTTTCTCTTTTTTTTTTTTTTGCAGAGTTCTGCATCTAGCGTGTGCAGGCAGCACCGTATTGAATTTCTAAAGGCAATTTAATCAGTAACTTAACCTGGCAACCTGGGGCAAGGACCAGGAGGACAGAAATGAACAAGGCGGAACACGTCTCTCTCTCTCCTCGGCTCACCGAAGTTCTCCCCGCCCCAGATGTCCATGTGACTGTCGTACTGCCCCAGGTGGTTGAACCAGCTCTTGTCCATCACAAAGATGCCCCCCGCGATGACCGGCGTCCTGCGGGCCAGAACCACAGCAGACAAACACAGCTGGGACGAGGAGGAGGAGGAGGAGGAGAAGGAAGAGGAGGAAGATGATGAGAAGGAGGAGGAGGAGGAGGAGGAGAAGGAAGAGGAGCAGGATGAGGAGGAGGAGGAGCAGGAAGAGCAAGATGAAGAGGAAGATGATGAGGAAGAGGAGGAGGAGCAGCAAAAGTAGGAAGACGAGGAGAAGGAAGAGAAGGATGATGAGGAGGAGGAGGAAGAGGAGGAGGTCAAGGGGAGGAAGAGGATCAGGAGGAGGAGCGGGAAGAGGAAGAGAAGAAGGGGGAGGAGGGTGAGGAGCAGGGAGAGGAAAAGGAAGAGGCGGAGGAAGATGATGAGGAGGAGGAAGAGGAGGAGGAAGAGTGATGTTGGCTGACAGAAAGGAGCAGCACCGACGCCACACAAACTCACCTGATGGGCTGAGTGGGGTCTGTCCGGGCCATCTTCTGCTCGATGGGAATCTGCTCCCACTTGAAGTGCAGATTCCAGTCGAACCCTGGGAGACACGGGGAAAGAGAGGAACAGACCCGCTGTAGCATTCCGGCAGGTTCCCGCGCGGGAGCCCCCGTCCCGTCCCGTCACGGCGGCGCGCGGCGCGCACTCACCCCCCCTCAGGTCGGCGGAGGCCGCCAGGTAGGCGAAGTTGTCCAGGCTGATCACGTCGATGATGGGGCTGACGACCCGGGTGTGGTCCTGGGGAGAAGAGCAGGACGCCGCCGCCGCGTTAAGCCTCTAATGCTAACGGTAGCTAACGGCTAACTAAATAAATAAAGGTTAGTAGCTAACACTGTAACACTCCCCCTGGGCTTTATTCAGCAGGTGACACCTGCTGAAAAAAAGCATCCTGACACTAGTGCGACGCCAGTAATACCGCTATCAGCTGTGATTTAGCGGGAAGTGACGCCGGTGTCAAAACGGTACCGCAGTGACACGCCAAGTTAGAACCACCGTGACACGCCAAGTTCATGGAGCCCCAGTATTAAGGTTCCCAGCAGGTTTGCACGGAACTAGTGACAATGAAATGCGCCAAAAACAGGTAAAAAAAAAAAAAAAAAACCACATACACAATCTCCCAGATGAGTTTTAATACACGGATCAGGGTGCTTCAGCTCTCCCAGGTGTGAAGAAGGACTGAAACTGCAAACACGCGTTTCCTCTACCGTGCAAACTGCGTCATGTTCAATGATCATCACCATCTGTGTTCCGCATCATTTCCAAAAGACGATGCAGGCTCATCTGATGACCCAGATACAATCCCAGAATATTCCCTAATAAATCTCACTGACAAGTCGAGGGTTAACCGTGGTGACCATGGCGACCCCTGTAGCGAGGAACACGAAACCCAGAGTAAACAGACCTGGGGGTCCGGTTACAAAGGGACAATTAACGCGAACCCTCTTCCAATTAACGCTGAAGTGTGTCTGAAGAGGCTGAACTCGCCGCAAACTCTCTCCCCCTCTCTTTCTCGCTCTCTTGTACGAGAGAGGGAGAGAAAATAATCTCCCCGCCAGACTCTAAGCAGGCACTTTCAATAATATTTTTTCCCAAAAAAAAAAAAAAAGATTTCCCCAGCTTCGATCATTAGTGAAGGAATTTTAACTGCAATTTCGCAACTGTTTGTTTCTACCATTCTCTGCCCCCCTCTCCCTCCCTCCCTCCCTCCCTCCCCTCTCTCCTTCCCTCCATCGCTCCCTCTCCACAGGCCAAGTTAACAAACAAACCCCAGTCCTGCACTCAGAAGATGAAAGGGAGGAGTGTTTGTCTGAGGCAGGCCAGTTAGCTCACCGAGTGTCTAATTGTTTTCATACTCACCACGGTCCTGTCAGAAACCGGCTCACCAGACCCGGTATAGATGCAAACTGGCAGTGTCTGTTTCATATCCTAACATATAATCTGCATAATCTATTACAGGATCTTATCCTGTGGGCCACACACAGTAAGGAGGGGGGCGATGGGACAGGGACTCCGCAAAAACCAAAA
>NC_057933.1:8188329-8323329 GCF_018555375.3 Anguilla rostrata | reverse complement strand
GTGCAGGTGAGTGTGTGTCTGTGTGTATGCATGTGTGTGTAGAGCGCGTGTTTGTGCGTGTGTGTGTGCGCGTACGTGTGCGTAGCTGTGTGTGCGGGTGTGCATGTGTGTGTGTGTGTGTGTGCGCAAAAATGTGCATAGCTGTGTGTGCGGGTGCGTGTGCGCCTGTGTGTGTGGGTGCATGTGCGTGTACGTGTGGGTGCATGCGTGTGCGCGTGTGTGTGCGGGTGCATGTGTGTGTGTGTGCGGGTGCGTGTGCGCGTGTGTGTGCGGGTGCGTGTGCGCGTGCGTGTGGGTGCGTGTGCGCGTGTGTGTGCGGGTGCATGTGCGTGTGTGTGCGGGTGCATGTGCGTGTGTGTGTGTGCGTGCCTGCACCCATTCAGAGGGGAGATACCTACGGTCGGTGCTGAAGTCATCGACGAGGATAATCTCCTGGATCAGGGCGGCGGGACTGCGCAGGAGGACGCTACGAGAGGGGCAGAGAGAGCAGGCCTACTGAACCACCTGCTTTCTGCCCACCCAGGAGACCAATCCGGGGTCAGAAGGAACTTTCTGCCCACCCAGGAGACCAATCCGGGGTCAAGAGGAACACGCATCACACCAGCAGGTGGCAAACCCATCCCCAATGTCCCCCACTGCTCCGCTGGCAGACACTTACCTTTTTATGGTGCGCAGAAGCGTGGACCGAGCCTCGTTGTGGAATGTAATGATGACACTCGTGGGCGGCAGGTCAGGGTCAAAGTTCACCGATGCGCACCTAGAGGTCAAAGACGAGACGTTTTCAAAAGGAGGCCGCCACACACCAACAACGGCCCAGGGAGAATTATTGGATAATGAATGAACAGATGAGAAATGCTCAGATAGCATACACATGTCTTTCATAAACTTTTTTTTTTTTTTAAAGATTTGATGCTTCAAGGATATGTCAGGAATGGGTTTGACTAGAAATCTGAGAATGCATCAGTGTTTTTATAAGATCCTCTCGGGGCATGCAGGGAGAAAGCGTAATCCCTGCTTTGTTTAAAGTATTTAAAGACAAAACAGGAAAAGATGAAAAAAAACAAAAAAAAAAAAAACAACCAGCAGTCAGCAAATTCGGGAAAAAAAAACTCTTCAACAGTTACACTTTGATATTCGAGAAAGTGCCGGAGAACAGGGCTGTAAAAACTGGTCACATGACGAGGTGATGTATGAACAGGAAGACAGACGATCCGTCTTTAGAGCAGCTATGCAGGCTCGGGTTCGGTCTCCATCAGCTCTCGCTGTCAGGAGGAAGTTGGAGAGAGAGGGACAGAGAGAGAGAGAGAAAGAGAGAGAGAGGGAGAGAGAGAAGGGGAACAGTCCAGTGCCACACTAATGAGAAACAGAGGATTTCTCCTTCACATGTGAAAAACTCTCCACGCTCCCGCCATTGTGTTACTGCTGGGGTGGAGGAGGGTAAGGGACTAAAGGAACAGGGAAGGGGGGGGGGGGGGCGGGGCGGGTTCAGACATAGCCAATTCCCTGATTTGACAATGCTAATGATAATTAGGGACTTTTCCACTCTGATTTCCACCATGTGGAATCCTGAAGCTCTGGATCCAGGTTTCCACTGTCAGCGCCAGCAAAGGCGACTTCAGAACCGCAGGATCACGTAAACGTGCCGCTTCACCCCAGCCAATCAGGAGAGAGGGTTAACCTATTAAAACTGAATTACCCCGCAGCAAAGCTGCCATCGGCCAACCGGAGCCAGGGCCATGAGCGGAACTGCCACGCCCACTACGAGGCCCCAGCCAATCAGGAGAGAGGGTTAACCTATTAAAACTGAATTACCCCGGAGCAAAGCTGGCATCGGCGAACTGGAGCCAGGGCCATGAGCGGAACTGCCACGCCCACTACGAGGCCCAGCCAATCAGGAGAGGGGTTAACCTATTAAAACTGAATTACCCCGCAGCAAAGCTGCCATCGGCGAACCGGAGCCAGGGCCATGAGCGGAACTGCCACGCCCACTACGAGGCCCAGCCAATCAGAAGAGAGGGTTAACCTATTAAAACTGAATTACCCCACAGCAAAGCTGCCATCGGCGAGCTGGAGCCAGGGCCATGAGCGGAACTGCCACACCCACTACGAGGCCCAGCCAATCAGGAGAGAGGGTTAACCTATTAAAACTGAATTAATGACAGACAGACAGCCAACCTGGGAAAACATCAGTGCAGCAAATATCAATTTTGAGACATATCCGCTGTTCGGTTCTTACGGAACTATAAAGTATTCCATCTTTAATTCATTTAGTCTGGTTAGCCAGCTCAAATACACAACCACACCTTCCCAGGAAAAATAAAATAATTATTCATATGACAGCTTCAGCGCCTTGTAATAAACACCAACACTACAGTCTACAGTCCCCCCCTCCCCCTTCTCCAATACAAGTGTTTGACCTGCTTTCACCCTAGCTCTATAGATGAATAACGACTTTTGGCATTCATAAACCCGCTTGGTCGTCGTTCAGTTCATCTGGAACGGCAGAGACACTCACATCATTACAGGCGCTGCGCAGAGGGCGGTTAGTGTAGTTAGCGCCGCCCAGAACAGCGCTATCAGGCAAACGCCTAATTCCAGCGAGCCGAGTCATTTTCAGGGCAGATAAAAGGGACGCTTCTCCGTGAGAAATGCCCTCTCCTGCTTCCATGCCTCTTAACCCCATTTTCACGCCTCTTAGTTATGACCTCCCCTGATTGGCCGAGGCTCGGCGGCGGGCAGAGGTGACCGGGTTCAGCCACGGAACGGAATGCGAGCGGAGACCGGAATTGGAACGCCGCCCGATCTGTGACTCACAGTCCGACGTTCCAAATCTACAAGGGGGGGGGGGGGGGGGGTTGGCTGTGGCTGGCTCGGGGTTCTGAATTCCGGGAGGCGGGTAATGGCATCGAGAGAGAGAGAGAGAGAGAGAGAGAGAGAGAGATGGCATCGCCAACTTCCTATGGCATCGCTGTCTCCGCAGACTGCGGTGATGCTTGGGTGACTGCGTCGGGCGTTGTGCGTGACACGCCTGCGGTGTGAGGACACGTTCGCCTAGCACAAAAAAACCGTCAGGGTGCGGCACGCACACAGAGCATCGCACTCGTGGACTCCAGTGCAGGGCTAATGTCGTTTTGAGCAGCGCTGCAGATGTCTAGGCACAATAAGCTGCATCGCGTAGATAATCTCAAAAGGAAAACAAAACTCACAAGAACACCAAAATTAAGAGATTTAACAAATGGGGTCTGCAGCGTGTTCATGAACTATCTGAAGCTGCGTTTTACTTTTTCAGTGTGAGCTTGGACTGTATGTAAGAGCACGCTGTATGTAAATGAAGGGGGAATACACATTTAATCTGTGTTCGCCTGTGTGTTGTGTGTGTTGTGTGCTGGTGGTGATGTGTGTGTGTGTGTGTGTGTGTGTGTATGTGTGTGTGTGTGTGTGTGTGTTGTTGTGTGTAGTGTGTGTGTGTGTGTTGTGTGTGTGTGTGTGTGTGTGTGTGTGTGTGTGTGTGTGTGTGTATGTGTTGTGTGTGTGTGTGTATGTGTGTGTGTGTGTGTGTGTGTGTGTGTGTGTGTGGGGTCTGTTGTGTATGTGTGTGTGTGTGTGTGTCTGTGTGTGTGCTGTGTGTGTGTGCCTCTGTGTGTGTGTGTGTGTGTGTGTGTGTGTGTGTGTGTGTGTATGTGTGTGTGTGTGTATATGTGAGTCTACACGCGTGTGCTCACTCACCTGTAGTGCCGTGTGTCCCGGATGGCTCGCTCGCTCCCCAGCCGATCGCTCTCCTGCAGGTTGAAGGCGTGCTCTCTGTACGGGTCGTCCCCGGCCTTCAGCTGCTTCCCGGACAGGTACGCCTTCTCATCGAAGCGCCCCATCTGCACCCCCCCGTGCTCTGCCCGTGGGGGCCGCGTCACCTGGAGGGGGGGGGGCAGCAGCACACACAGCACAGTCAGAGGTCTGGGGTCACAGGTCACAGGTCAGAGGGCCCTGCAGCCAGGCAGGAAGTGACTAACCCTGGGTCCAGGGGGTGAACTGACATTCCTCAAACCCGCAGTGGAGAAAGTGTGTTAAGCCATCAGCAGTAAGGGTCTTCAGGCTCTGGTCTTTCCTTTTGCAGGGACTGTTCACACATAAATGGCTTTAGTGCTTCAGCTGACTCACAGGGAAAAATGAACCAATCTAACCCCAAGGCCTAACCCAACGGCCAGACAGACCTCATCATCTATCCTGTTGCCATAAATAATGCCATAAAAAGATATTTTAGAGAAATTAAATTTTCCTTTAGATGACTCCCTCGCAGTGTTTGTGCTGGCAGCTCTGCCAGCAAACTGGCACTGCCAACCAGCAGGAGCTGAGACCGGGGGAGGCTATGGCACAGCATTAGACCCAAAGACCTGTGAAGCCCTGGAGGGAAGGAGTGGAGAAATTAGGGGAAAAAATGAGGGGGGGGGGCAAAGGTTAAGAAAGGGGAGGGGGGAAAATCCATATCTTCCAATTCTGGAGGGAAAATGAGAGGACTGATGTGGGAAAAGTGGGGGAGCTGCATTCCTCAGCTGGCTGTTGTCCGTTGAGGAAAGGCTTTCGCTCACGACTCGGATCTGGGTAGATCTTATCACCTTAGTTTTCATAGTAAAATAAAGAAAACACTCGCTTGAAGAGAAAAAAGTTTGTTCACTTCCCAGCGTGTAAGATGAGCAGCGCTTTTAGGGCTGCAGCCTTCAAAAGCCCAGACAACAGTGAAGGGAAAGCAGCAGAGACCCGACCAATCACAACGCCCCCACAGCCACAGCCCAGCCAATCAGCATGCGGGGGACTACTGTAATTCCAAACCAATCACAGCGAGAGGAATGCTGTACAGTCAGTCCAATCACAGCCTGGGAGGTGCCTCAAAGTTTCATGAATTAAGGGTGTATGGACTGATCGGTGGCCTTGTCGAGTGAGTCACCACCAGCTAACGAGCCGGAAATCCATCTCTCACCAGCACGGCAAGCTCGGATGGCGATGACTTCCTTTTCACATTTCCGCTGGTTTCAAGCCTCTGAATAGCACCAAGCGACTTCTTAAGGGCACACTGTGGGGTTTACGACCCATTATGGAGTTGGAATCGCACAGTAAATATGTTGCAATTACTTGTTGCTTATTCTCACTTCATCAAACGCCTTCAGTCTGTTTCGCTTGCTGGCCATTGACCACAATGTCTACAAAAGAAAGCGTGTCATCCAGGAAATGTTTGCGCTGTAGAAGAACCATCAGTCAAGGGCATGAGCAATGACAGGTGAACTGTGGTGGAACTGTGGACGTGCAGAAGGGGACTTTAAGTACATTATTCAATTGCCAAGAAGCCACTGCCAATTAAATTATGCACTTAAATGAAAATAAGATTATGAGATTTGATAGGATTGAGGGCTTGGAGGGCTTTTTTCCCTGACCATGAACTTCGAGCAAGAAACTGTAAGCGTGATTTTGCTCGTGCGTGTAAAATGATGTGGGTGAGAACAAACAGGACGGACCTCCTCACAGATCTATTTATTTTTTTAAATCACACTGCACTGTGCCAAGTGCTAAATGAGCAGTGAGGCTTGATATGCCAGGGAACACACACAAACTGCAATCTACCACACACATCACAACGCATAATTTACAAGAGCAACTTAACCACCATGTCATTAAGCCAAATATTCACTCCAGCAACT
The DNA here is from genome assembly GCF_018555375.3 of Anguilla rostrata. NCBI lineage: Eukaryota > Metazoa > Chordata > Actinopteri > Anguilliformes > Anguillidae > Anguilla > Anguilla rostrata. Next base: position 8,317,642 of record NC_057933.1, on the reverse strand, counting down.
GTGTACCTCTCATTGCTAATGAGGCAGACATGAGTAATCAAGCGAAATTACTGGTTTCTCCTAATGTGGCACTTCCAAGCTCTCTGCGTAGATCAAACACAGAGAGCCACCTTCCCTGAAACAGCTGCAACAGGCTCCCTCCCCCTCTTTACTTCCCTCACACACACACTACCGCACACATGTACACACACACACAGCTACAGACACGCACATCCAGACACACATGCATGCATACAGACACACATGCACACATACAGACAAACACTCACACACACACACGTGCACAAACACATCCACACGCATATACACACAGACAGTACACATTCACAGTAACTAAAACTTAACTAAAAATTTACTTGCACAACCTTTACATTAATAGCCAAAATTTCAGTATACAGAAATAAACACTTAATAACCCATTTAAAAATATATATCATCCAGTATTGCCCATTACATCACAGTGCCTTCACATAGGAGCCCAAAGGACTTGCACTTTGTTAGTAAGTAGAGATGTCTGCCAACGAAGAACCGTTCTTCACTTGGAAAGCTTGGAGCAAAAGGGGGATTTTAATATTTAATACAGTAACTGATGAGGTGCATGTATAATGCCAGTGACATTATTTTCACCATGACGATGAGAACAGTCTCACTCCAGCTACTGCACTACAGGGCTGACCGGCAGAACCTATTAATAAAGTAGAGCCCAAAAATATGACCCAGAGTGAAAGTGCGTGCTTTTCCCCATGGGGACTGTGTGTTTATTTAGGTACAGTATGGGAACGAGGGCCCGCGCAGCCCGAACGGGGGGGCCACGGATATGCCTGTCATCGTTTCGGTCCAGACACGCTCCTTCTTCTTACTGTGGCGCTCGCTCTCTCTCTCCACGGGCAGGTTGCCACGGTGACGGGAGCAGCGCCCCAGGTTCTTCTTCTTCTTCCTCCGTCCACTTATGGTGGTGGGAGCGAAGAGGACGAAAAGAGAGACCGTTGAAAATGGAAGTGCGTGGACACTGGCGTGCTGCCATTTTGCTGCTGCTGTCCTTACATCCTTATAATAGGTAATGGACCTATTATTTTTGCCAGTTGATGATAATTTAAATTTTTTCTTATTTTTGATGTAAACGGTCCAGCATGCTAATGTGGAGGAGTCGGACTGACTGGTAAAAACACAGGTCTCCAGGGTGAGAGTTCAGGGGAAGACTGGGGCTGGAATGCAGAACTCAAGAGTGAGATCAGCTCAAACCAGCACCCCCCCCTCCACTTTTACACACACACACAGCCGTACACAAACACACACATACACAGCCCAACATACACACACACACACACACAGCCTAACACACGCACTCAAACACACACAGCCCAACACACACACACACACACACATGTCAACACACACAGCCTTACACACACACACACACACACACACCCCCAGCCACAGGGGAGCCTGAGGGTTTTTACTACATTTTTCACACAGAGTCGCAGGGGCCCAGCCGCACCCCGGCTGGCCACACTCCATTTATCAGTTTCAGCTAACCGCCAGCAGGGAGTCGATCCTGCAGCCCCTGCCTGCTAACGGCAGACAAAGCGGCAGATAACCTGAGATAAGAGTAATGAAGAACCACCGAGGGAATTCCATCATTTCCAGCCGGGGCCTTTCCCGAAAACATCTTTCAGAAAAAAAAACGTCTTTCACAACAACGGGGCTCTGCGATCCCAAACCAGCTTTCCGCCCCTTTCCCGCCACAGCGTTGGTAGGATAAAAGAAGGAGAGGCTCTGCTCGTGGCTACAGCCGCAGGGAACCTCAGAGAGTCGGGGCCAAATCTGCCCAGCGAACGTAAACTTATGGGGAATAATATACGCGCCGAGCGCACGCATCGCTGCACACACAACACACATATCAGATCACATTAAACGTGCTTTAAAAAGAGAGTGTTGGTGGCGGGGGTGGGGTGGGGGGTGGGGGAACGGATCGGTTGCCATGGTTACAGAAACAGCTGGCCTTCAAGACCTGCGCCCAGCTGCAGGGGCTTCCTCTAGGAAAGGGTGGAGTAAAAGAAGACAAAAAGAGAGAGAAAGAGAGAGAGAGAGAGAGAAAGGAAGACAGAAAGCCATAGAAAGAAAAAAATTTTAAAAAGGAGAAATAAGTAAAGCAAGAGTAGGGCAGAGGTTGAAAATGCGCTGTCCTCACTGTTCGCCCAGACACATTTAACACAGCCCAGCAAGGTGGGGTGAAACATAAGGCTGGCTACACAAGCCCACATCAATCCCTAATGACAGTTACCGTGGGAACAACAAGGCAGCACCCCTGAGGAGGTAAATTATAGGAGCCGTGAGACAGAAAGACAGCCGTCTCCACAGCCGCACACACACACACACACCGCCCCGATACAGCCGCACACACACACCGCTCAGATACAGCCGCACACACACACCGCTCCGATACAGCCGCACACACACACCGAACCTCTACAGCTGCACACTGTAAGACAATCTCAGTTTGAAAACCCACCTCATAATCATCTCAACAAGGCCATGCTCATATGCAGTAAACACTGAAGACAGGCATTGCCTCTCTTTCACAGAGGTGAACGTGCCTTCACGAAAATATTAAATACTGAAAACACACTGCGATAAAATATACTCTCAACATATTTCAAAAATTACGTGTCATGGCAGTGCAGCAAGGTGGTACATATTTGGCTGTAGCACCACTGAAAGAGGTAGGGTTTTAGCTGAAAATGTCGCTCTCATTTTATTGCACAGAGTGGCAATTCAGTTTGATTTGGTTCCTGCAATTCAGTGTGCCTGATTGTAATAACAGAACCTATATACAACACACTTCACACACAATGTAGCCTTTACATACAAATAATGAAAAATATAATCAATGAGCAAGAAATATAAAATGAGAATAAAAGAGGAATGCAAACAATGTAGAAAACAAATAATGAAATCAAAAAATAATGCTGCATATATTCATGATCATTTGTATCATATTTATTTATTTATTTATTTGTTTGTTTATTAAGGCAAAAAATTCAGCAAAATAAATTAAAGGAACTAAAAAAAATAAATGTGACTGAAAATATTATAGAAAAATAAAACCAATAAATAAAAAACAACTCAAAACAACCTTGAAATCTTGAAATACTGAGTTTTTAAACAGAATTTAAATGCAGCTGATTAATGTCTTGAGGAATCTTCTCCTGTAAATTTGAAGAAGGAAAGCAAGAAGCAACAGGTCCCCTCATTTTTCAAAATAGAAGCCCAGCAGAAGATGAGCCACAGTTACATTTACATTAAATTAATTTGGCAGACGCTTTGATCCAAAGCAACGTACAATAAGAGTTCCCCTCCTGGCTCATATGGAATAAACACCTCTCTCAGCTATCTCACCATCTGATGTTTCCTTTAAAAACCAAGAATAAAACGCTCAAACCTGTCCTAACTGGAAAAAACCTGTTCTAATTAGAAAGAAAAAAAACACGTTTATAACTGGAGAAAACCTGTTATGACTAGAAAAAAGTGATCTAACTGGTAGCCAATGGAAGGACAAATAGACTGCAGTAATATTCATTTTTCAGTACCCTGATTGGCTGTTCAATTTCTTTTCACAAGCTGAAGGTCTTTTATTATGAAACATGGAACACCTGAAAATAGTCATAACAGCGAAGGGTAGGTAAAAGCATGAATCTTTTGTTTTTTTAGCATCACACGGAGACACAAATACTTCCTTATTACCGTGATTTTTCTTACAGAAGAGACTGGTGATATTTGCTGATATCTTCGACCTGTACCTTCACACCAAGGCTCTGGGGTCCAGGATCACACCACAATTTTCTGACCTCAGATTTTAAGAATTGAAAATGCAGGCTGGAGTCTCTCTTGCACCTCTTTGAACTCTATTTAACGGTGTTTCTGTTGAAATTGCTACCATTAGCCCTTCCTGCCGCTGAGGACACCTCGGGTAATTTAGGAAGGAGGTGGTTCTAGTAATTTCCTGCAAAACGCAGGCGGGCTAGATGCCCCAACATTTTACTGCGCCGTGCACAGCTGGACTGCAGTTAAGGCAGCAGAGGACTGAGCACAATTAAGGCACCAGAGGACTGCGCACAGTTCAGACACTAGAGGACTGTGCACAGTTAAGGCACCAGAGGACTGTGCACAGTTAAGGCATCAGAGGACTGCGCACAGTTAAGGCATCAGAGGACTGTGCACAGTTAAGACACCAGAGGACTGTGCACAGTTAAGGCACCAGAGGACTGCACACAGTTAAGGCAGCAGAGGACTGTGCACAGTTAAGGCATCAGAGGACTGTGCACAGTTAAGACACCAGAGGACTGCGCACAGTTAAGGCAGCAGAGGACTGTGCACAGTTAAAGTATCAGAGGACTGTGCACAGTTAAGACACCAGAGGACTGCGCACAGTTAAGGCAGCAGAGGACTGTGCACAGTTAAGGTATCAGAGGACTGTGCACAGTTAAGGCATCAGAGGACTGTGCACAGTTAAGGCACCAGAGGACTGTGCACAGTTAAGTTATCAGAGGACTGTGCACAGTTAAGGCATCAGAGGACTGTGCAGTGCGCACAGTTAAGGCACCAGAGCTCTGGGCACGCTCTGTAAGGTTTCTCCCTCTTCAGACTGGAGCACATCTGTTAAGTGCCTCGGCTGGACGCTTCGCCCCCCCCACCCCAAAAAATAAACAGGACAGAGTGGCCATCTCTTATTTAACAAGCTGAGGTGAGCTCATGAAAACAGGGAGGAATCTATTAGAGAAAAGCATGAGCACTTTTACCTAAGTGAACTAGATTCCAAGCTGGCCCCTCTCTCTCTGCTGCCTCTCACTCTCTGTCTCCATCAATCTCACCCTCCCTTTCTTTCTCTCTCTCCCTCTCTCTCAGTCTCTCTCTCTCTCTCATCTCTACACACAAAGCCTCACTAGCAACGAGTGAAAGACTGGCTCAGATATCAGGGTCTGAGGCTGGAGGCTGGAGCAACCCGAGGGAGCTCAGCGATACAGCCTCCTGGTTCGGCTCTGCTGAACGCCGCCCCCTGTCGGAACGTCATCGTCGGAGACGGAGCGAAGCGGCGTGTGGTCACCTGACCGCCTGATGAACGACCTTGCCGTTGACCCCGGGGCGAGGTCACCCGCAGGGTGCGATGGCGTGCCCCCGCGCGCGCCGCGGGGGGGGGGGGGGGGGGGGGGGAGCAGACGCTAATCCCAGCGCTGCCCCACATTAATCAGCACGGCCCAACTTTCCGTTCGTCCAGCAGGACGGGAGACGGCTGCAGTTAATCAGCGTCGATAAGCCGTAATCACGTCCGGGGCCCGAGCGAAACCAAACTCGCTGGTTAGCTTTCTTTCTGCGGCCGTGGTTTTAATCCAGCTCAGTAAACCCGGCAACTATGCAGAGACGGGCGGGAGAGGGACAGAGAGAGGGAGGCCGCATCCTGCTGTCCTTTACGGTACGTGGCGAGTGTGAGTCACGCAACACGAGGTCTTCTGGAGGACCCTGCAACGTTGCTATGGAGCCACCGACATTGGCTGGAGCGATGCAGCTGCTCACTTTTTGCTGGATTCAGCGTTTCCTCTGAGGATTCAGGATTGGATCGGTTCTGAGTGACTCAATAGTCCGACGGCTTCCGGGTAAATATGATGGACTTCGGTGCTCGTTATTATGACAAATCACACCCACTCTGCTCCACTTCTAAAGTACATATTGTTACACAAAACACGTTCCACTAAAACATGTCCATAACGAATTGATATGTCGCTTTCCATAAAAAGATTTCCTCCAGCTTGAGTTTTAAGTTAAAGCAAAGCCAGAAAACAGTTGAAAACTGATTCGTTTTCAATATCAAATCTTCGGCCTAGTTTGGCTTACACCCCAAAAAATGGGAGAGGTCTATGACACGTCACGACCTGGTGATGCCACTTCTCTCTCACCAGGACCAGTTAAATCCAGGTTTTTAAGGCCTGTGCTGTTAAGAAAGCCTCCCATGTAATCAGAATTTACTGCAAGATTAAAATGGCGTGACCAAGAATAGTTTGGGCTTATCTTTACTTTTTTAAATCACGTAACAAAGTGAGTTGCACGTCTGTGTCTAACCGTCTTTCATTAAAAACAAACAAACAAACAAACAAACAACCGAATGGAATTACACCTGTGGAATTACACGCAAGGCACTCTGTAAACTTATCAAACGTTTCCGTCCCGATGCAGAATTTGTCGCGTGGACGCCAGACGGGACGCAGGCTCTTCTTCTCAAACTATGGTGCGAGTTCTCGGGGCAGGGGGGGGCCGTGCAGCACCAATGTTTCAAAATGTGCTTCGCTAATCTTGAAAAATTCTGCATTAAAAAAGTGATTGTCAAACCGTATTTCATTTTACTTCCCTATACCTATAACGTTGAAATGTAATGTCCTTTTCATGTGCTAGATAAAACTGCCAGTCAGTTATTATAGACTCATATAATTTCCCCATGCAGCATTGGGATAATAAAGCTGGCATATGTTCACCATACAGACTGACCCACAAAAACCAGGACACTGAGCAAAGCAGATTACATGTGCAAAAATACTGAAACTACCTATAAATATTGTCAGAACGGAAGCTCACACACATCTTCTACGTGCTTTCGGGTCTCAAGCAAAATGGGGGTACAGAGACATTGAACTACGTTGCCAAATGTATTAACAAAACATAAGTTCCACTTCAAGGCACAGAAAAAACAAAACTGGTAGGGTTTGCATAAGCTATATATCTAGCTGTTGTGTGGCGCTCGATTCCTGTGTCAGATTTTCTATTGCCCTGAAGCTGAGAAAAGAGGATAATAAAAAGTCTATAATTCGGGCTAGCGCGACGCAGCAAACTGCGAAAACACCGACAGCAATACAGAAAGATTAAATTAAAAATATTCAGTCCCCCCTTTTTTCTTTTTTACAAAGCCTGGATTTGAAGGTTTTCCTTTTTTTAAGTAGCCTACTGTTTTACCAAAGCGAGTTTAATTAATTTCTTATTCTAAATATACACCAGGATAGACCAATTCACAGGCACGCGGATCAGGGATTGCACCTTGGCAACCTGCATTGTAGGTGTGAGAAGCTTCTTATGGATAATTGAGATCCTGCTAGGAACAGAAGTAGCCTACAGCGACGACTGCGCGAGCCAACAACCACACCGCCGTTTCTCGTGCACGTATGCTTTCCTTGTGCACTCGTTAAACAAAACAACAAAAAACTATACAGTATAGGCAACAGGCTTATTATATCACTAATACTTTAACCTAAAAAAAGCTTTAATTTGCAGACCAACGATGCCTTAATAAAAACGCACCTCCCGCAATGCATCAGATGCACGGATTACTGCGCATCAACATGCAACACACACTCCCCTGCAGCTCCAGCTTCAAGCACTGCGGTCTCCCCGTCTCGCGATCGGCGTTTGCGTGAATGGATCACTTACAATGAGAGGGATCGTTCTGTCGTCCCGGTGAATCTCCACGCGCCCCGCAGCCGCTCTCTGACCATGGCTCTTGCCGCCGGCGGTCCGGGTCTGCGACACCGAGGACGGGGACGTGTGTGGTTTATTGTCCTGCCACAGGTAATATAAGGTGCCCAGGATCCAGGCGACGGTCAGAATAGCGATGGCGTTGGCCCGAATCCTGCGCATTGTGAGCCCATACGGAGGGCTCCAGAGCTCAGCCAAAGATGGTCGGGTTTGGCTGTGTTCTGGGCAGGGTGCAGAGGTGGTGGGTGTACGGCTCCGATGATGCCTCGCGCTGCAGCTGACAGCTTCAGTGGCTTCGAGCCGTTTTGTTGGAGCATAGGTCCCGGTGCTGGGATCCGCGCGCTCGCAGAATCACGGTCCTAGCGCCGCTAGTTTTCTCCTTGTGTGCACAGCAACTGCGCGCGGTGGGTTTAGGCCCTGTGTATGTAAGATATCTTCTGTCGTGTTTTGCAGTGCAAATGTAACAATCCCTTCCAATCACCTGTGGTTTAATCTCCCCTATCCTTCATTTGCACAGTGCTGCAAAAAGTACGGCTGACATTAATTAAAAATATATATTTTGTAAGAAAGGAACACCGACGTATTACACATTTTGGTAAAAGACAATCTGCCGTTAATGTAAGCGACCATACATCAGTTATTTTCTGCTTCTGATGCTAGCGATTAGCTTCGTTTCCCTGTCCCTTTAACAGTAATTGCAGAGCAATCACAGTATGATTGCATGGGCTGCTCATTGTGTGCTGATCTGGAATGGATTTGGCATCTTTTTAACCTCAATCTGATACAAATCCCCCTCGAGAATGTGATGTATCGCTGAAGGTGTGCAACAAGATAAAACTTTATTTATTTATTATTTATTTTGTGCCTTTGATTATTTTCTGCATTCCCTTTTGTGCATTCAGCAGAGTTTTCAAGGTCTGAAGCAAATTCATTTAATTTGTAATTTAGCTTGAATGGGACAGAGGCTCCAGATTTGTACAGGTGGCAGATATTTTAAAACAGTTTTTTTATCTTATTCAAGCACAAGTGAACTCTCAACCCCAGGTTTCTGTTGTTCATGAATAACTGCTGACACTTGCAAAATTCAGATGAGGATTCGGTGACTCAATCAATAAAGACGGATGGAAAGAAATCTGGGATTAAACTACCATACAATGGTAGTATGTTCCCTGATCTTACCTCTGACTGTGACACCCCATACCTCACAACCAGACTTCCGGGTGAATTCTGATTGTCTCGTTTTCTTGATCTTAGTTAACAGTCATAATTCAGTCCGCGCAGTGTGCCAGTCAAACACGACTGTCTTCAGACAAGGAGACCAGACACTCACTGCTGCTACACAAAGGCCATGTGACACAGGCCTCTTTTCCACCGCAGGGCCGAACGGTTCTGAGCACGGAGAGGAACGGTTCCAACGGTGTTTCCGCCTGGAAACGGTTTTGGCGCGGAACGCTTACAAACCGTGCCCAGCACGATTTTCTCGGCACGGTCAGACAGCCGTGCTCAGCGCAGCAGAACCGTTCGGGTGGGCGGGCTTAATGACGTAGGCATTCACTGATTGGTTTCACGTTTACGTCAGTTTTGTGACTGGGCGCTGATCCACTGTGTCACTTGCTGTCGTCGCTAGTTTTTCTTAAATACTTCCTAGTCCTGGTTTTAGCGGCCGGACGGATGGGAACAGAAACGGTAACCGTTCCCACGAGTCCTGAGCAGCGCGGAACGGCACGGAGCGGCCCTGGTAACGGTTCAGCCCTACGGTGGAAAAGAGGCTACACAGTCCCAACCTTTCACCGGACCAAACAGTGTCTTGATTCACTGTGTGCTGAAGTATCAGGAATGCGAGGGACAGCGGGCCCGATGTTGGAGATCCAGGGGGACTCAGATGTTGTGCTTGGCAATGGGGTAGAGCAACGGACACTCACTCATCGGCTCTGGCACAAGGAATCCATTGAGGGGGCTTTTCTTTTTTCTGTGTGTGTGGGTATGTGTGTGTGTGTGTGTGCATGTATGTGTGTGCATGTGTGTGGGTGTGTGCGTGTGTGTGCGTGTACGCGTGTACGTGTGTGTGCGCGTGTGTGTGTGTGTGCATGTATGTGTGTGTGCATGTGTGTGAGTGTGTGTGTGTGCGTGTGTACGTGTGTGTGTGCATGTGCATTTTTTTCAGAAATGAGGTCATTGGTACTCCACCTACAGCACAGAGAATTTGTTTAATTCTCTGCAGCTGTTTCTGTCAGAACATTAGAAACTGACGTTGCCAAGTTTTCCTGGCACACACATCAATGCATGTGCAACATGATTAAGACGAAATCGTAAAGAGAGACCAGCGTGTATGCCATTAGGGTATATCAAGCACTCTGCCATTAAAAAAAAAAAAAAAAAGGTAATTAATTACAACAAAAAAAAAAACGTGTGAACTTCCTGTTGACTAACGATGCTTCCATTTAGTAAATTGCCAGCTCAGATGAAGTGAAGGCTGTAAAACTCAGTAATGAATTTCTGCATCCCCTTACTTAGAAAAGAGAAAATAAATTTTCCTGATGACAGGACGCCTTCGGTTTCGGACACGTCTCAGAAAGCTGTTGTGAGCGCCATCCGAGCCTGTCTGCAGCTGCATTTTAAACACACGCTCGTCGCGTGCGCTAATGTTGCTCTTACGATCTCCTTCAGAACACATTTACATTTTCATACAGACGGACACTAACCAGAAGCATGATGAGAAGAGTGTCTTACAAAAGTGCATACAAAAAAAAAACAAAAAAAAAAAGGTTTGACAAATTGCAGTCTGGACCAAGGTATCAGTGTCACAGCCGATAGTCATTACATGAGGCTTCACGTAATGTTAAGTGCCACAGAAGGCACAAGGGAGAGTTAAGAGCGTTGTGCTTTAAGTAACAAATGGATTTGAGGGTAATGTGTTAAATGTCATATAAGTGAGTGCATTGAGCCCAGAATGAAATGCCAGAGGTCAGGGTTTGTTGAACCGTAGTTTTATCTGCCCATTCTCTGGTCAAGACGCAGTGATTTCAGCTTAATGCACATTTAATACGTTTCGCTGAACAGCTGAGGATAAAAAATCCCTGCCCCCCCCATCTGACAGTACGGCACTATACAGAATCATACTGCATTTTATCCGTCTTCTCTGAACAGATTTGACCACGAGAATGCAGCCTTACAGATTCACAAACTCCCAAGTCACCAGGACAGAAAGGAGGGAGAGACTGGACGCATCTGGTGCTGTTGATGGAGTTTTCTTTAGAAGGGAACCCATTTGAAAAGGGGCGAGTTTAGGGTTTCCGGTTTGTGCAATGTATACATTACATTACTCCTGGGCTAGAGCCCCCTAAATCTTCCCTCCCCCCCCCCAAAAAAAAACAAAAGAAAAACAAAGCTTCACAGCCTGCTTTAAGACACAATGCTGGCATTTTTTACCTAAAAAAAAACAGGAATTCTCAGACAAAGAGTGAATGCACACATACATACACACACCCGTATGCATACACACACGCATGCACACACACATATGCACACACCCGCACACACACTCATACCTCCCGCAGAATTCCACCATGATAAGAGCGGAGACACGTCATGTCTTGCTGCATAGCAGAGGAACATGCTCATGTTTGACCCTCGCACTGGACCTTACAGTATGTGTGCAGCGCAAATACTTTGAGTCTGAGCAAATATAGAGGAGGGAAGCTTCAGAGAATGTCTCCCAAGTGGGAGGGGGGGTGGGGGGTGGGGGCTGGGGGGTTAGGGGGGAGCTGCTCCAGAGGGCCACAGCCCTTTAAAGTTAACAAATGTGAAGGATGATGGGGCTAGACATACAAAAAGAGGCCATTATCTCAGCTATTTCAGTTTGTAGCGCTTACATGGAAACCCTGGGTTTATACTCACATTATTCAATGGAAAGTTAGATTAAGTTCCATTTAATGGCTTTCTTTTTTTGCCTCAGTAATGAGACTGATATAGCGCGATAGCGTAGGCTACTCCCTGCTTCATACCATGTTACTCATGTTTTTGTTTATTATCTCTTGAGGTTCTACAAAATATACAGAAATATTTAACTGATTATCAGTGGCTGCCGTCCCACGTTAACTTCGGTCCACGCTGTTCAGCTTTTAGAAAAACCATAATCAGATATTACATGTTTGTTAGTTGGGCCCACAGAGAACATTTGTACATATTTGTGTCTGGATCACACGAGCAGGGACTCCTGGCACATTTCCATCCATTTAATCCTGGAGTGGGGAAGGTGGCGGGGGGGGGGGCGGAGGAAAGAGGGGGATTTAAGTTTTAAAAACACAGACTACGGGGCTCCAAGAGTAGGGAAAAAGTTGAGAACAGAGGGAGAAGAGAGATCAACGGATGGCGAGGAAGAGAGGGAAGGTTTCAAATCCCAACCGTTGTAAAGGTTCACCTCAGCAGCAGCTCTTCCTGTGAGTGCCCCGCTGCAGAACGGCGTGTGAGGTGCAGGTGTGCGTTTCGTCCCGCGCACATCGACCTCAGGCCATGCGAGCCTCAACCTGAGCGGCCAAATCATTCGCTGCTGTTCCATTTCCCACCCGCCGTGGTACCTCATGAGCGGGGGATAAAGCGAGGGGGGGGGGGGGGAGACCGGAACCACGCCCCCCAGGAACCCTGAAATCGGCCCTGGTTCCTCCGGTGGAAAAGGGGTTACAGCTCCTGAGTTTCAGGAAAGGTTCCTCTGGTGGAAAAGGGGCTACAGCTCCTGAGTTCCAGGAGAGGTTCCTCCGGTGGAAAAGGGGCTACAGCTCCTGAGTTCCAGGAGAGGTTCCTCCGGTGGAAAAGGGGCTACAGCTCCTGAGTTCCAGGAGAGGTTCCTCCGGTGGAAAAGGGGCTACAGCTCCTGAGTTCCAGGAGAGATTCCTCCGGTGGAAAAGGGCTACAGCTCCTGAGTTCCAGGAGAGGTTCCTCCGTGGAAAGGGGCTACAGCTCCTGAGTTCCAGGAGAGGTTCCTCCGTGGAAAGGGCTACAGCTCCTGATTCCAGGAGAGATTCCTCCGGTGGAAAAGGGGCTACAGCTCCTGAGTTCCAGGAGAGATTCCTCCGGTGGAAAAGGCTACAGCTCCTGATTCCAGGAGGTTCCTCCGGTGGAAAGGGGCTACAGCTCCTGAGTTCCAGGAAAGGTTCCTCCGGTGGAAAAGGGGCTACAGCTCCTGAGTTCCAGGAAAGGTTCCTGCGGTGGAAAATGGGGGGGCTTGAGATGCCAGCGCAGTTCAATAGTAATAGAAACGTCAGCAACGACAACAGTCCTGCAACTGCTTAGTGAGAACGCCTGATCACATGGCTTTCCAGAGGACTGAGATAATCACGATGGGTTTTTTTTTTTGGCAAAAGCCGTCCAAAAAAAAAAAAAAAGCCGTCCTGCACCTGTTTTCATCTTAAAAAGCCTTTTTTGCGAATTCCAAAACTGATTCCCTTTAATTTATTTTAGTGCTGGCAAAGATCTGCAGCATCTCTAAAGCTGCTTTTAAATCACAGCACATAAAATGAGATCTGGGTCTTTATCCAGCACAAGAGGACAGTTAACTTAAAAGCCAAAGCATAAAATAAGCAATATAAGCAGTTAAAAAGGAGCATGTACAAGAACAAAAAAATAGCATCTTCTTATAGAGTACAGCGTCCCGGGGGGGTGGGGGGGGGCGGTGGATGTCAAATTTTTATTTATTTATCCCCAAAAACAGCCTCAAGAACAACTTCAGGTCATAAATGGCAACTTATCAACTAAGGAAAGCCAACTCTGCTCGGTCCTGTTGGACATAATGCGCGTGTGATCCGTGAGCTCAGCATCTGAATTTAAGGAATCGTTCCTCAGGGAGTGGCCAAGACGAGTGAAATGGACTCTGGTACCACGCTGCAGCCCTTCTGCAATACATTTTGTTGTGCTTTCTCTTTTCAGGTTTTTTCCTAGACGTTGCATTCTGGCTAAACTCACGCTGTAATCTCCCACGCCGCTTTCTGAATAATGTCTCAGAAATAATGTCTCACAAGAGCCCATCGGTCAAGAGCCTGCAGCGGGATCTGATCTCACAGTCTCGACGTCACCGAAGTAGACTTTCCCTCCTTTTCCGTTTCTGTACCAAAACACGCCAGTCAAACATCCGGCAAACGTCCAGGAGCAGTGAAGAAAGGGGGCAAAAAAATAAAAAATAAAAATAAGGGAGGACCACAATAACGTGAGTCGTGCACAATGAATCTTGTTCTCTCTCAAAAAAAAAACAAAAAACAAGCACAGTGATGAAGGGTGTTGGCAGAACACCGAGGCTGCGCCACGTTGCATTTGGAAACGCAGGCCCAGAGCCTGACCTCCCGTCCTTTCTAACGGCTGCTAACGGTCTCGGTGCATCCGTTTCATTTCTGCCGCTTCTCATTTTGGGTCCCGCTGCACCTCAGTGAGTCGGGACAGCCCCAGTAGACCCCCCGCTGACGGGCTTCCAGAAAGGAGCGCCCATTTTTATAGCAGGGGTCGGGTGGGCTCGTCAGGGCGGGCGTGCCTGCTTGTTACACAATGCCGCTAAATGAGCTAACTGGCTGCGTACCCCCTACACGGGGTCACTCGTAGGGCAGACCCGCTGGAAACCGTTTCATACAGGGACACAAGGACTGCGTTCGGCTGTCATTCGTTGCACTTATTAGAAAAATGCAGCAGAAATGTCAGATGGCGTACGTTTTGGGGCTAATAACGTAACTAAGGACAGAAGTTGGCATGGAAAACCAGAAACAGGTACGGCCTCCCCACGCCCAGTTCTGACTGAAGGCTGCCTCTGCGGTCCTGCTGCTCAGCTGCCTGGCGTCAGCGGGAGAACATACTGCAGGAAAGGGGCGGCAGCACAGTATAACGGTCTGGGAACCGGCCTTTATAAACCAGAAGGTTGCAGGTTCGATTCCAAGGTAGACTTAAAACAATGGTACTTGGCCTGAATTGCTTCAGCACACACCCAGCTCTATGCTATGTGTCCGGGATGTTGCCTCAGTACATTTCCTGCTGGATATTATGTAAAAAAAAATGCAAAGGAAGTCGCTCTGCTCAAGAGTGCCTGCAATGTAATGAACACACAACACTGTACAACTTTATATAGTCCGTTTATTACCAATGAAGCCATTTCAATAAGAACATTTAATTGCATTGAACATTGCATTGTCTGTAAAATACATCATCTTCACGAAGTTACCGTTAACCAATTATCTCAGACTCTCAATCTTCCCCCCAAAAAGATTATGTATATTTTACAAAATTCCATACAGTTTTTTTTGTTAGTTTTTCTTAAATGTACCTTGTGGAGGGAGAAGACTGGGAGAATGACTGAGGAGCTCTGGTATGGCCCAGGTCATAACCACACGGGGACTTCAGCTCAAATTTAACGAGTCTTCCTTCAGTTAAATCCTTGAGATTTTGCAGAGGCTGTACATTAAATAAACTGCAAAAAATCCAAAAAGCAAAATGTCTGAAGCTTAAAGTGCCATGCTCCTAGCGCTCTCTTTGTGCATTATTAGTGCAGTCATACGTTAATGTAGTTAGTCCTCAGCTTTTTATGCTTAAAAAAGAGAAGGGGGGGGGGGGAGTTCACGTACAAACAAAATAGCCAGGGAAAAAAAGTTAAAGTTAAAGTTAAACGTTAAAAGTAAAGATTTCCAGTTATTCTCTGTACAATGCCGCGCTCTGGCTCTGGAGCAATGTTGCTAGACCTGAGACAGGCTAAAAATGCGCTCGGCAGACTTGTGCATCCCAGTAACCGTCCTAGTGACCGTCGCCGTACAGGGCCCGTGTGGATTATGGGACGGTACAGTCACAGCTCTCCCGCCTCTATTCCAGCGCACACTCTGCGTCTTCGTCTGCTTTTCGGTTCGAGGAGAGGACCTGAAAATACGACCCGCGGTACGACTGGTACAGCGGAGCGCTTCCCCGCCTGCCTTCTCATGTGTCTGCCAAACACCCACATATCGCCCCCTTGAGGAAATTAAAGACACAAACGTAAGTAGCAGATGAGACTCCACGATTAATACACATCTTATGCGCTGACAGAAAGCAGAAGAACGAGAAAAGCAGCCTCCCGGGAAAGGATCCTGTCTTTTGAAAACGCACACCGCTCAATCCCAGCTCCTTGAGAACCGTGGAGTAGTGCAGAAGTCCAATCAGTGTCGCTCCTCGAGGGTAGAGACTCCTCCCATTGCCCCCCCCCCCCCCATGCGATACTAGTATAGAGAAGGCCGAGCTCCCAGAGTTCCACAGTTTTGTAGTTCCAGAATTCCAGACCGAGGGCGGAGTCTCCCAGCAGTCCTTGCAGTCGCACGTGCAGGGTCCAATGTTTGCTGCGCTGGCAACAGAGCGTGCCCAGTGTGAGACGAATTTCGACTGGGTCAGAGGGGGGCGGGTGCCGTTTTCGATGACAAGGCGGCAGCTTGCGGTGCGCGTATCCCAGAATGTTCCATGGGCTAGGGAGGTGGGGTGGGGGGGAGGAGAGGGGAGGGGGGGGTATCACAGTTCGGTGGGGCACGTATTGCGATCCTTGCAGCAGAAATAATGCACTACCACACCATTGGGGTACCTGGCAAACGCACTGGAGACAAAAGAGAAAAACACACAGGCTTTAAAAAAACCGTACGAGCTGAAGAATGTTAAAACTGCACGAAAACAAAAAGAAATCGCTCGACATCATCACCTTGAGAACATCCTTTTTGAATTTGGCCAACAGTGACACACACTACCAGTCAGACAGGAAAAAAAACTGATTCAGAGTCCCCCGGAGTTTTACAGAAGAGCGCTTACTGCTCAAAGCAATATTTTCCTGTTGGGTTTTGGGTTTGCTCGCCGTGGAGCCTGTCTGTGTTCAGACCGCAATTAGGCTGAGCTGCTAGCGTGAGCGGCGTCAGACCACAGAGTGCGAAACGCAGCGAGCCACAGAAGGAAGCGGGCTGCGATTCATCACCAAGCCGCTGCAATATGAGCTAATGTCTTATAGTAAAAAATAAAAAAATATCTCGTTATCTCGGACCCACAAGCAAAGTGTCCGTGATGTCATGGCCATACAGCTTAAATGACTTCCTGGTGTGGAGAAAGTGTTAAGCAAGGTAAGCGGTATTTTAGGAGGACAAGACGAGACGCAAAAGAACCCAAACTAAAATTTTTCTTTGTTGGGTGATGTTCCGGATGCTATGGACTGCCCCTTCAGAAACACAATGCAGCTAGACGCCTAGATTCGATTTTTAAGATTATTAAACACGTGAATCGTTTAAATGTAAATTGCTAAGGGCATTAACGTACTGGCGAGCCGTCTTTATCACATTACATAACATGTATTACACACACAGTCCACCCAGGCATGCAGATTATCTTACATTCAGTACACGGTACTACTTTACTATTATGAATATATTTTATCATAACTGTCCGTGGCTGTAATGAAGTGCGGTTCAGCCTAGCCGCGCTGACGCTCTCCACTCCGCGCTAGCTGCTGTGGATGGGAGCGATTTTAACGTGATGCTAATGTAGCGCGACGCGACTGTGTGTTCTCCTCCGGGGAGGACCGGCGGCGGCGGCGTGTAATGGAGGCTTAATGGGACGGCGGAGGGGTAACGGCTCAGGAGGGGAGGAGGAGACGGCTCGAACGCACGCGCCGCTAACTCCCCCGCACCGACGACGGAGCGCCTCGCTAAGCTCGAGAATTCCAGAGGCCAAGAGGCGGTCGGCAGTGAAACAACATCTGCTCCCCCAGTAGGTATCCCGCACCCCCCCCCAACACCCCCCGCCCCCCCACCTCCCGGGGGCGCGTTTCAGAGACAGTTTACCGTTTTCCAGCCATTACCCAAACGCTCAGCGGCGTCTGCGAGCCGCTAGGAGCCAGGCTCGTTTCATGCTCGCTCTCTCCGTTTACCCGGGCCGTTCGGCTCAGAGGAGCGGCGGCTCTCTGCGGACGAGCGGCGAAGCTCCGGATTGTTCCGGAACGTGAACCAACTGCCATCTGACTGCCGCCCCCTCGCACTCCGCAGACCGAACCCGGATCATCCGGGGCTCGAACCTCACCCTCGCCCTCACCCTCGCCCCCTCGCCCCCTCGCCCCCACCCTCGCCCCCGCCCCCTCGCCCCCTCGCTCACCTGTTCCCGATCTTCTTCTTGCACACGCGGCAGGTCTTCTCCTCCGTGATGATGCACTTCACCTGCTGGTGGAAGATCCGCTCCTCCTGGACCTATCAGAGACCACTGCTTAACGTTCATGAGGAAGGGCCTCAAATTCACGCTCGTGACAAAGAGGCCTTGGGCTACGGTGTGTTTGCTATCCGCTCAATTTTGATGGTAAAGCATCACAACAAATAAAATCACGCGCGCGCACGCACACACACACACGAACACACAAACACACAGACACACAAAGAATGCTTCATGTGTGCATGTGCACACACGCACACAAACACACGTACACATCTACACACGCAAACACACACACACACACACAACGATGCATGTGCACAGACATACACGCACACACACAGAACAATGTATGCGCGCGCGCACACACACACACTCACCCGCAGGAACTCGGCCTGCAGCAGGCTCTTCAGGACCTGATTGAAGCGTTTCTTCTGGGCCTTCTCCTCCAGCACGCTCTCCAGAAACACCCGGATCTCCTGGATTTGAGTGTTGGCCGGGAGCAGGTTTATCGCCTGGGAAACGGAGGAGGGGGTGGGGGGGGGCACAGAGTGGGTCATGCTGGCGCGATTCTCAGTGAGCGCGCGCTAGAGACGGGGGAGGGGGGGGGATCTTTGCTCTCCTGCAATTTCACGGGACACACGCTACCCATTGTGCTGAGCTCATTTCGGGTGGCAGACGCCTGAATGTCCCATAACTTGGTTTAATGGCTGCTTTCCCCCTTTAAGGAGCCTCTGGGCGCACAGCCAGGCCCACGCTCAGAGGAAATGAAAGCTTCAAGCAGCCAGAGTCATATAACATGAGCCCAGGGTGTGCCACATGCAGTGGACTGTCCCAGGTTCGAGCAGCCAGAGTCATATAAAATAAGCCCAGGGTGTGCCACATGCAGTGGACTGTCCCAGGTTCGAGCAGCCAGAGTCATATAAAATAACCCCAGGGTGTGCCACATGCAGTGGACTGTCCCAGGTTCAAGCAGCCAGAGTCATATAAAATAAGCCCAGGGTGTGCCACATGCAGTGGACTGTCCCAGGTTCAAGCAGCCAGAGTCATATAAAATAAGTCCAGGGTGTGCCACATGCAGTTGGCTGTCTCAGGTTCATGTAACATAAGCCCAGGGTGTGCCACATGCAGTGGACTGTCCCAGGTTCAAGCAGCCAGAGTCATATAAAATAAGCCCAGGGTGTGCCACATGCAGTGGACTGTCCCAGGTTCAAGCAGCCAGAGTCATATAAAATAACCCCAGGGTGTGCCACATGCAGTGGACTGTCCCAGGTTCAAGCAGCAAGAGTCATATAAAATAAGCCCAGGGTGTGCCACATTCAGTGGACTTTCCCAGGTTCAAGCAGCCAGAGTCATATAAAATAAGCCCAGGGTGTGCCACATGCAGTGGGCTGTCTCAGGTTCAAGCAGCCAGAGTCATATAAAATAACCCCAGGGTGTGCCACATGCAGTGGACTGTCCCAGGTTCAAGCAGCCAGAGTCATATAAAATAAGCCCAGGGTGTGCCACATGCAGTGGACTGTCCCAGGTTCAAGCAGCCAGAGTCATATAAAATAAGCCCAGGGTGTGCCACATGCAGTGGGCTGTCTCAGGTTCGAGCAGCCAGAGTCATATAAAATAAGCCCAGGGTGTGCCACATGCAGTTGGCTGTCTCAGGTTCGAGCAGCTCCCCGGGGCTCATTATGCTGGTAACTCGATCGTAGGGCTTTTTCAATGAGGGAGAGCGCTCGTAAGTCACAGTGCTGGCCAGCAGGACCACACACTGACTACGCCACAGACCCACACACTGACTACACCACAGGCCCACACACTGACTACGCCACAGACCCACACACTGACTACACCACAGGACCACACACTGACTACGCCACAGACCCACACACTGACTACACCACAGGCCCACACACTGACTACGCCACAGACCCACACACTGACTACACCACAGGCCCACACACTGACTACGCCACAGACCCACACACTGACTACACCACAGGACCACACACTGACTACGCCACAGACCCACACACTGACTACACCACAGGCCCACACACTGACTACGCCACAGGCCCACAGGTCACGGGAGGGCGAGTGTATTAGTGTGACTTTGGGTTGTCAACAGTCTCCAAAAATGCCTTCTGATATTCAAACATCTGCCCAAATGTGTAACCGTTTGAATATACTGCATAAAATATATCGTTATATTTACATATGATTAAACGGCAGAGCTGTCCACCAATATGCACACATTCACCGGGTTTATGTGCGATGGACTCTCGGCGTGGACGACGCGGAGAAGACGCGGTGTAATTTAAATGCTGCCTAATTTCCACCGTCTTCTGCCAAATTCACCGGTGCAAATTCCTCAAGACGCAGCCCTCAAATTTCAAAGAAAATTCTTTAGACAGCTCTGCGCCCTTTTGTTGAATTTTTCCCTCCGGAGAGCCGCACGAAATCCAGGCGCTTTCCTAACACCCCCCCCCTCCTCCTCATGCGCTCAGGACAGGTAATCTCCGCTCTGGCGGCTGGCTTAAGGGTTTCTTTTCCGCCATTGTGCTGCAGCTTTAGCGCCGGCTGGATCTGGATCTGGATCGTTTGAGCGCAAACGCCGACCGGAGAGGAAGAGATTTACGGCGGCGAATGAGAGACTAAGACGGGCGAAAGACGTGGTTTCAGCCGACAGGAAGAGTCTGAACGAAAGGGCACAAATTAAAATACGACTCTGTTTACGCGCTCTGAGTCTAATTCCACTTGAATGAAACTCAAATTTTTTTTTGTTTTTTTTTGGCAACTAAAATTTTGTTCCTGTTGTGACAGGGAAAGCTTTCCTAGGCACTAGCAGGTCCAAGGGGTGTTTGCTACTACTAGAGGTGGGGTTTGCATCCGTGTAGGGGGGGACCAATCGTATTCCCCCCCCTCCCCCCCCCGCACACATAATTTCTAAATCGGTCCCTGTTGAAGAGATCTACTGTCCCACAGGTTTTCACTCCAACCCCAACAGAGCACACCTCATTCAACAGCCAGAGATCTCTAGAGAAGCTAATCGGTAGAATCGGGTGAGCCACCATTAGGCTTGAAGTGAAAACCTACAGGACGGCAGACCTGCGGGGACAGGGTTGGGCAGCCGGGCTCTCGTGTGACTGGCGCTGAGTGGCGCCCCCGTGTGGCGCTTCCCGTGTGGTGCGCCCGGCGTTGGTCCGCAGTACCTTGGTGGTGTTGAGCTTGCTGTGGTGCAGCTCCAGCACCTGCAGGGCAGCCTGCAGGTTGGCCTGCGGCTCCGACAGCTCCATCTTAATGGGCCCCAGGCAGTGGACGTCCGGGGGAGACAGGTACATGCGCAGCAGCGACAGGTACACCTGCGGGGGGGAGAGACGGGCATCAGGCGTTGGTTTTGTACCCTAAAGGTCACAGGTTCGATTCCCGGGTAGGACACTGCTGTTGTATAACGAAGCATTGCTTGAATATATATCCAGCTGTATAAACCGATGCAGTGTAAATGCTGTGTAAAAAGTTGAATGTGTGAATCACTCTGAATAAGAGTGTCTGCTGAATGCCTGTAATGTGATGCATCACCCACGGTCAGTGGGTACGTTACCCCCCCCCCTCCCCACACACAGGGACTGTTTGTTTATATGCGGCTGAGTACACATACGGACGTCCATTTTTAGCACAGGCACGGAGGGGGCCATACTCACATCTTTACTGCCATCTGTCTCCCTGTCATAATGCTGGTGACAGTACCTTGGGGACGACAGAGCAATGCGATTTAATAAACTGTCACATTTATTACATTAAAAAAAACATTTTTTATTTTTTTTAAAGCGATTACTCATTAAATGGCGGATGCCAGATAAATGGTCTAATATTACTTGGACAGGAAAAAGCATGATAAATCTGTGGCAAGAGTGATTGTGTTCAGTACCGCTCCTAGCTTGTGAGCATGCTCAGAACGGTGTGTCTCTCAGTGGCGAAAGTGACAGTGCAGCGGTTAGCAGTGTTGAATCAATAGTGAGAGCCTTGCTGGATAGAGCTCTTTCACAGTGGCAATGGCCCAAGTGTTTTTCTATACTCTATGAGAGAGACAGGAGTTCCGCCAATCACGCGATATGTCGCTAAGAACCAGTACAACAACGCCGGCGGTGATTGGTGCATACTTTCTCGCTACTTCCTGGCCGAAAACCTACAAGGAGCCAGGTGTTTTGAAGCCGAACAAAATCCACCAATCACCATTCGTGTTGTTCAACTGGTTGTTACCAACATGCTCTCTGATCGGTGGAGCTCCCATTTTTTCTAGCAGCAAGGTGACATCACGGCTGCCTGATCCCAGTGTTACGGTGATGCTCACTCCTCGGCCATGCGGGTGTCCTTCAGCACGTGCACGTAGATGAAGAGGGCCTGCTCGTGCTTCCCCATCCGGCCCAACAGCAAGGCCCTCTCCTCCAGCAGCCCTGCAGAAACACAGGCACACGCACACGACATTTAATCTTATCTTTACACCAGCACGCACACAGACACACCATACACACACATCACACGCACACACACAGACCCCACAACACACACGCCGCCACGCACCACACGCACAGCACAACACATGCACGCACACAGACACATGCACACACACACACACAGACACAAACACATGCCCAGACATAGACACACGCACACACATAGGCACACAAGCACACACACGCACACATACACACGCGCACGCATGAGGTAATGCCAGTATGAAGTACAGGAAATAGCGTCGTGGGCACATCCAACCCAGACTGGGCTCTGGTACAGGCCAAAATAACCAACTAAAAGTAAGAAAGAAAATAAGCCTGCACACATACATACTCCCAATTATAATAGATTACTATTTATTTTCCATTTATTTATACAATAAATATACTGCCAGTTATGATAAATAAATGTATTACTGCAGCGTTTCGACCAGCAAGGTGTTTGCCTGAAGACGACGTTGCCAGACATAATGTTGCAGTAATAAATTTACCTATTTGGCAGCATATATCTCAGTGTGCACACACAATTTTCTTTCTTACTCTGAATGGCAAATAAGAGTCATCTGACTGGAGCTAAAACGGGATCATTGCTCCAGTTAACCTGTATGTTCGTTTGCCCAGAGACTAATAATAAAATGTTGCTGTTAGATCAATAAAACATGCAGAAATGACCTACTTCACACGTTTTTTTTTTTTTCAATCTCTCCTGAGCAAGAACCACAACTTCTGTTTCAGGCTTTAACAGAATTTAAAAAAACCCCACTTTGATTAATCGACTACACGCCGTAATTAAATTTAAACAGGCGCAAAGACCAGCACTAATCAGGGGCAGCGACTACTTCGGCAGATCCCTGTGTATTTATGTCTCTTTCGCCATCTACTGGTGAAGTGAAGGAACTGGCTTGAGCTAAATAAACTAAATGCAAGTCATTATCATCACACTTCTGCTGTGATTAACTGTCCGTCTGACATCAATGGGCAGAAATATGATCAGCATACAAAATATTTTTAAGCAAAACCGCAGTCTCCATAAATCAAACGCTTAATAAAAACAAACGGAAACGTAACGATTTATTAACGAGTCCAACTTCCATACATAAAAAGTGGGCGGCAACACACGCGTGCGCACACACACACACACACACAAAAACTGCGCTAGAACATCTTGCGGCGAAACAAATCATTCCCAGCTTGTTTTTTTATCTGTTCCAGATTGGGCGTACCATGCCACCACTCCAGCACTGAACCGTGGGGGGGGCAGGGGGGGGGGCGGGGCTTCCACAGGATGAATGCAGCAAACCCCGCCTCCACACACACCCAGCTGCCTATATAAACAGCGCTGAAATCATTTAACTAATCCCTCACCCCAAAGCCGTGCTAAGAAAACAAACATTATAATCATGAACGGCCATGTTGAAGACAGAACTTCCCACACATATCAACGCCAGGCAGCCCAGACAGTTCTGCTAACACGCGCCCTGTTTCCAATAAGTGGCATGTCAGGAAAGTATGTAATCTAAAAATTACATGCAAGAACACATTATTTCCTATTATAACCCATGAAAATGGAGCTAGAATGAGCTCTGTTCTGTTCTAGCCCTCTACCAACAGAAGTACACTCGCAGGCCCCCAGAGAGACTGCCTGTTTATTTACACACGCTATTGGCTGGAAATAACCCATGTGACCTCTTCTCTGCACTCAGCGCAGTCGGTCGACAGCCCCTGCGTTTACATGGGAGCCTAATCCCCAGGCCTCCTGAGAGACGCAGCTATTAAACCGATTAGCACAGTGACGGTGTGCCAGATTACACCCAGGACCGAGACCGATGAAGGCCTGTCATAGTCACCTTAAAAACCGCACACACAGCCTGACCATGCCCTGACCACACCTGACCCCGCCCGGAACACGTCCTGAACACGTCCTGAACACACCTGACCCCGCCCCAAACACACCCAGACCCTGCCCAGACCAGGCACTGACCCCGCCCTGAACACACCCAGAACCTGTCCAGACCCTGCACTGACCCCACCCTGAACATGCCCTGAACACGGCCAGACCTCACCCAGACCCCGCCCTGAACTCGCCAAGA
Organism: Anguilla rostrata; assembly: GCF_018555375.3. Taxonomy (NCBI): domain Eukaryota; kingdom Metazoa; phylum Chordata; class Actinopteri; order Anguilliformes; family Anguillidae; genus Anguilla; species Anguilla rostrata. The sequence continues at coordinate 8,293,365 of NC_057933.1, read as the reverse complement.
CCCCACTCAGACCCCGCATTGACCCTGCCCTGAACGCCACGCACAGTCTCACCGTCGAAGGGGAAGTCACTGATGAGCCTGGCTGGCTCGTAGCTGGAAGAGATCTCCAGGAAACTCAGCAGCTTGTTCCTGAACTCCCCCAGCTCTCCCTCCTCCTTCCCAGCAGCCACTGGGGGTTCACCTGAGGGAAACGGAAAAAGATGGCTGTGAATTAGGGTAAAATACCTGCCAGTTTAGTGCTCCCAAGTGAAATTTACTGGCTGCAAAGGAAATGCGCAAAGACAGTGAAAACTCTTAGGTGAAGTAGGTCTTTGTATATGCACAGGAAGTCTAGATCAGTGGTAACCAACCCTGCTCCTAGAGATCTACCATCTGGCGGATCAGTAATTAATCCCTGTTCCAGTGTGAAATTAAGATCAGAGAGCACGCAAACAGCAGCCCTCTCTCCTGGACAGAATTACATCACTTGTAATGGCTCAATGGCTCGCAGCAGACTAACTGACCCTAATTTGGCACACCTGACTCCACTAAATAGCAGCCCAATGCAGATCTTTAGCTGTTGAAAGAGGTGCGTCTTGTTCTGGGTGAAATTCAATGCCTACAGGGTGGGAGATCTCCAATGCCACCGATGGTCTAGGTTAATGTGACTGTGCCCTCAGGACCGCGCACTTCCTGTGACCCACAGGAAGTGCACGCTGACGCCCAGGTGCGCTCACCCTCAGGGAGAGAGTTGAGGTACTCCTTCATCAGGCCCTGCACCTTCTCCAGGTAGAGCTGGATCAGGACGTTGTGGAACTCGGGGTCCGTCTCCTCCCACACGTAGATGATGTGCTCCAGGTACGGCACGGCCAGCTCCCGGAAGCCCTCCTTCAGGAAGCTCAGCACCTTCTGCCTGGGGAGCGTCTCCACCTCCGGCAGGTCCTCTGTGAAGATCTGTCTCACAACACACACACACACACACACACACACACAGACACACACACACACACAAACACAAAAATTTCCATTTTGCCAGCTATTTTATAAAGCTTCATTTCCACAGCAGGAGGCAACCTAATAACCAAGTAACTCAAGACGATTAAAACTTCAATTAACTCCCTCGTAATGAGGAATCTTTCCTCAGACATCTTGCGACGATCTCTTGCACGAAACCCAGAGAACGCTGCTCAGAAGGGGGACTAGAAGCCCTGAAGCTCTAAAGATCTCCACACATCTGGCTGACTACAGGAAAAAAAAAACCCTGCTGAGCCTTCCAAACCCATGACCGTTTTTTTCCTCATCGAGATGAACGAGGGCACACTGGCCTGACACTCGCATGACATGTCCCTGTACCGATCGGGCTCCAGGAGTGCGCCAGGAGAACAAGCAGACACCCTGGCAGGCAGGGAAGCAGCTCTCTCGCTTTCCTCTCCCCTTTCCAGGGTAAACAGAGACCGGGTCAAACTGTCCGTCAGCACCTTTTCTGTGACGTTGTTTACTTCGCACAGAAGATTAAATTATTCTCAGCTGGTGTTCTCCGGCAAGCTCAGCGTTTAAAGGGTCTTTGGCAACAGCCAACCAAGACTCTCAAAATGCTGAATCTGGGGGAATGGCTCAGTATATACTATACCACCCCCCCACGCATCGCCTATAGTTGGCAAGATTTGTTTTCTTAATAGGACAGTTCACTTTCTGGGTTTTTTTTCCATATTCAACCTCACCGTAGAAGCATCTTTGGAGTATAACTCCTATATAACTCCTGAACCCCCCAAACCTGCCACTGCAAAGCCTGTAGTTTGTCAGAAACTTCTGGAAATATCGAAAATATCCTTAAGCAGGAACAAAACTGCCTGGGGGAACTGAAAAAAGAATACTAAAACTGAAAGGACATCAAAAAAACCTCAGAAAATCAACTATCCTTTAAAGGCAGTAGGGACTAATCCCACAAAAATCCCACGAATCCCACCCAGAAGATCCAAGGGGTGCGACGCCCATGTGCATTAAAATGAACATGCAAAGCACTATGGGATTGCTGGCTCACTGGCTCCAAAGTCTCCAATTTTGAGGGAGCACTTCCTGTTCCCTGGAGTACTTCCTGTTTCCAGGAGTACACTGGAGGTGTGGTTTTAACAGTCACAGTATCAAGCTTTGTGCCGCGTATCTGCAACTTGGTGACCACGAACCCTATCCCCCACCCCACCCCACCGTCATACAGAAACGGGAACCAAATAGCAGATACGAATCTAGCATCCTGCGCATTTGAGTTCACACTCCTCCTCCTCTCCAGGTACAGCTTCGCACCTTCAGTCCGTCCTCAGGGCAGATCTTCAGCACCCAGGGGGAGAACTCGAAGATGATGCCCAGGTTCTCCATCCCTGGAAAAGGCGGGGGAGAAGAAGGTCAGCTCGGAGGACACCAGAGGCAACTGCGTACGGATGGGTGGGGCCAAGGTGGGCCAATAGAAACCCAAATGGTATATTGGCCCCGCCCAATGGATGGCTGGATGTGGGCGGGGCAGTGGCCTGGATGTGGGCGGGGCAGTGCGCAGACGTACCAAGCCTCTGGAGGTACTGCACTGTCCGCTCGTGACCCTTCAGCGGGGAGTTGGCCTTGGTGGACTGATCCAGCAGCACCTGCAGGGCTGGAGGACATTTCACAGTTAAAGAGGAAGGACAGAATCTGAGGAAGAAGAGGGAAGTGGGAAATGGGATATGGGAGGGAAAGGGTGGGAGGATAACGATCATGTGCATCACATCTTCTGTACAGTATAAATTTTATTTGACCGTCAAATTTCCCTGGTAACAGTTGGTTATCCGGCGAATCAGTTAATTAAACCCTGTTCCTGTGTGCAATTAAGATCAGAGAGCACGAAAAACAGCAGCCGTCTCTCCTGGCCAGAATGACATCACCGCGACGGCGTGCGGCAAGACTAATTAAAAACGCAGGCCGTAAACAAGAGCGAACTTGTTACAAAACAACAACAACAACAGCGTAATTACTGTAAACATGACCTGAGAGAGTTCACAGCCTACCACATGTTAAATGTGAACATTCCCCAGTGCTGCCGAGTGTCAGTGTGAACAGACCCCGTGCTCCCGAGTTCCTAGTGTGAATAGGCCCCCCCGGGGCTGTCGAATCTCACGGAGAATAGCTGGCCAGTGGCTTCAGCTAGATGCCCGCTTGAAACAGGATGTGTGTGAATCCCAAGAGGGATTTTTCTCCTGAACAAATAGGCTGTATAAAATAATGTCCTAGCTACTCAGTGCCAGTGTGGACAGTCCCAGTGCTGTCGAGTCTCAGTGTGAATAGTGGGCCATTAGCTTTGGCTCGATCCCCCCGGAAAGGGGGATTTTTCTCCTGAACAAATAGAGGCTGCATAAAATAATGTCCTAGCTACTCAGTGCCAGTGTGGACAGTCCCAGTGCTGTCGAGTCTCAGTGTGAATAGTGGGCCATTAGCTTTGGCTCGATCCCCCCGGAAAGGGGGATTTTTCTCCTGAACAAATAGAGGATGCATAAAATAATGTCCTAGCTACTCAGTGCCAGTGTGGACAGTCCCAGTGCTGTCGAGTCTCAGTGTGAATAGTGGGCCATTAGCTTTGGCTCGATCCCCCCTGGAAAGGGGGATTTTCGCCTGAACAAAACAGCAGCTGTGGAAAATAGTGGTCCAAACCGCTCAGTGTCAGCGTCGATTGTTCTGTGTGTCGTGGCAACCCCTCACCTTTCTGGTGCAGCCCCTTCTTCTCGTAGAGGATGATGAGCTCGCTGTACTTGTGGGCCTTCTTCAGCACGTACTCGCTCACCTCGATGTGACAGTGGTTATTCTCCAGCCTCAGGAGGGGCGACACCAGGGCCACATTAGTCTGGGAGAGAGGGAGGGGTGGGGGGGAGATAACAAGAGAGAGAGAGAGGAGGGGGAGACGCAGGGAGAGGGGGGGAGAGAAAGAAAGAGTGAGGAAAAGGGAGACAGAGAAGGAGAGAAGTGCAGTGAATCCACTGCTTTTCCTGCAGATGTTAGGAGATGCTCTGTTTTGTGGGTCAGAGATCCAGTGAATAAGACGTTCAGTGGGTATAGGGGCTCAGTGGGTACAGGGGCTCAGTGGGTACAGGGGCTCAGTGGGTATAGGGGCTCAGTGGGTAATGGGGCTCAGTAGGTTCTGGGGTTCAGTGGGTAGTGGGGTTCAGTGGGTATAGGGGCTCAGTGGGTACAGGGCTCAGTGGGTAAGGGGCTCAGTGGGTATAGGGGCTCAGTGGGTAATGGGGCTCAGTGGGTATAGGGGCTCAGTGGGTATAGGGGCTCAGTGGGTACAGGGGCTCAGTGGGTACAGGGGCTCAGTGGGTACAGGGGCTCAGTGGGTATAGGGGCTCAGTGGGTATAGGGGCTCAGTGGGAATTGGGGCTCAGTGGGTATAGGGGCTCAGTGGGTATAGGGGCTCAGTGGGTACAGGGGCTCAGTGGGTAATGGGGCTCAGTGGGTATAGGGGCTCAGTGGGTACAGGGGCTCAGTGGGAATAGGGGCTCAGTGGGTATAGGGCTCTTACGTGCAGATAGCACTTGAGCAGCGTGGTGTCGATGATCTGCAGCAGTTTCTTGCGGCTCTTGATGGTGGGCGTCCCCTCCATGAGCGGGGAGGTGGTGGACGGGTCCGAGTCGTTCAGCTGCTTCACCAGGTGACTGCGTTTCTGTAACACGCACACGCACACACACACACACACACACGCACATGCACGCGCACAGAAGGGCGTGTTAACAGGGCGCTGTTGTAAAAGAGCATGTGGGCTCAGTCAAGCTGCCCTGCATATAAGAAGGTTCATAAATAAATAAATGAATAAATAAATAAGTTTCACTTGGCGCACTTGGCACAGCTCACCTGGGTCAGGTAGTCGATGAGCGCCAGGTGGGCCTTCTCCAGCTCAGCGCCGGACAGTGTGGGGAGGGGGTTGGGGTAGTGCAGCTGCTTCCTGTAGTCCGTGGGCAGGAGGTCTGGATACAGCCCAATCACATGGGTGGGGTCTGCGGGGGGGGGGGGGGGGACAGTATCATCCGTTACCCGTTACCTGTAACTGCCATGCCATTTACTCCACGCACAACACACACACACACGAGCTCCCACACACACACGCTCCCACACACACACAACACACACACACACACACACTCATGGTGCACAGGGAGTCTGATTAAATCCATTTGCACAGATGTGCAAAAACACACGGATGCTTCTGCGTACCAACCATGCGTGCGCATCAGAAAGACTGATCTATTTAACCAGGCTTCATAAGCAAATACCAATGGCAGGTGAACAGGCAGAAAGCTACTCATTACATTACATTACAGGCATTTAGCTGACGCTCTTATCCAGAGCGACATACGTTGTATCCAATTACACAGCTGGATATATACTGGAGCAATGCAGGTTAAGTACCTTGCTCAAGGGTACAACGGCAGTGTCCTACCGGGGAATCGAACCTGCAACCTTTAGGTTACAAGATCAACTCCTTAGCCATTATACTACACTACCGTGTAGCAGCTGTGTACTCTACCAGCAGAGGTAAGACAGGTGGACAGGTCAGCGGCTCACCCGTGCCCAGCTTGGCGAACACCTGCATGGAGTCGTCGAAGCGCTTCTGGCAGAAGAGGTCGAAGGCGTACAGGTTCTGGATGTGGTGGATCTGCTGCCGCTTATCGCCGTCTGAGTCGTCCTTCATCTTCTGGGAGCGAGACGGACAGTGGATCACACAGGACAGAAGGACAGGGAGACGGGAAGGCCAGTCTAACCGCACACCCCTCATCCATCCATCCATCCATTATCTAACCTCCATCCATCCATTATCTAACCTCTATCCATCCATTATCTAACCTCTATCCATCCATTATCTAACCTCCATCCATCCATTATCTAACCCAGCGTTTCCCAACCTTTCTCCGTCCATGGCACACTTTCCAAATTTATAGAATCAGATAGCATACCACTCTGAAGAGTGAGCGACATTCTGATGTTGAGGTCAACAGAATGTTCTTTGGGGGGTTTTAATTAAGCGATATGCATTTTAATTAATCTCATTTGGCTTTTGTTAATGGAATTGCCCATTTAAGTTTTTTTTAATTAATTTGAATTTGTACTTTTGTACTGGCCTATCCCAGCATGCATTGGAGTGAGAGGCAGGAATACACCCTGGACGGGTCGACAATCCATCTGAGGACACCCCTCATAAGGATATCACTATTTAATTGGATATCAGTATCAAATTAAATAGCTTGATTTCTGACTCATGAGAAGGGTGTGCTTAAACATGAAGTGCCAGAAGCCTGCAGTCTGGGCATTCACTGTGTGCACTTCTGCTGAAAGGCCCACAGTAATTGGCTCAGAGCGTTTGCATCTAATCTCTGGTTTCTGAATCAGAGCGAGTCTCCAGTGCGCCGGGGCTTGTGATTGGCTCCTCACCGCCAGCTGCAGGGCCAGTTCAAACTGTTTGTCCTGCAGGAGCTGCCGGTTCTGGGTTGCTATGGAGACGGGCACAAGGCGCCACACAAAATGGTTGCTGGCAACGTACACGATATTGGGCCTGAGGGAGAAAGAGAAAAGACAGAGAAAGGGAGAGGGAGAGAGAAAGGAAGGAGAGAGAGAGAGAGAGAGAGAATAAACCCGGAGGAAAGAGACGAGATCCACTCAGACAAAACAGCAGCTGAATCGCAGCTTCCGAACGGCAGTGACAAGTCTGAACAGCTGATAGACAAACAGCCTCCGCTCAGCTGTCTGTAAATACACCCCCGCCCCTTCTCCTCCTCCTCCTCCCCCTCCTCCCTCACCTCCCCCACCTCCTCCTCACCCAGCTGAGGTGATGAAACGAGGCCTCTGGAGCTCCACGCTCTGCACCAGGAGCCGGGGTTCGAAGGTGCGGATCTCCACGTAGCGGGGAAGCACGGCGATGATGTAGGGGGGCTGGTGCTCTGTGGGGGGGGGGGGGGGAGCAGAGCGACAGTTATCTCAGTACTACAAGGTGTAAATCAGCTAAAGAATGATCAGTGAGTACAACAGCTTTCCAGCTCATTCAGTAGAGGCAGAGACCGCTGGTGTATTTAGATACAGACTTGACGCTGTGCTGGACACTCTCTGGATCGTAGGTAAATATTATAGCTTGTTCTCTGCTCACTCTGTATGCTTTTTTCTGCCAGTGGGAGAGGAAAGATGAACAAGGCAAGATTCTGGACATAACCACCGCCCGGGCCAAGGCTTCTGGCACCGGGAAGGATAACCGCCAACCAAAGCAAATAAACACAAAAACACCGCCCCAAGGAATTTAAAAGAACTTCATTACCGCACAAATAGAGCGTCTTTCTCTCGTACCGAGACCAGCAATGTAAATGCGAATCCCTGTGACGGAAGCTTCCGGAAGCCCTCCAGGCCACGCGGGCAGGAGGAGATTCGGCCGGAGCCTCCGAGGGCCAGGGAGGGGGACGGATTAGACCGCGCGGGGAGGAGGAGCCCCAAGGTCATCGCGATGCGTGACATCACAGCGGAGTCCTGCCAGAGCACCCGTCCCACGCCTGTTCAGAAAGGCCTCCGGGGGTCCGGCGGTCCCCCCTGGTCAACGTTAAAGCCCAAAAACCGCAGCGAGCGCCGCCGCCCCCCCTCCCCCCTCCCCTCGCCTTTAAGACAGCAGGCGTCCACATGGAAAAGATTTCCATTTGTTTCCAAATTACCGAGAAACAAACGGCGGTCCAAAGCCCCGCCGCGCCCGTTTAATTTCACAGCGCGAGACGCGTTCCGCGCCTCGAAAGCTGAGCTGGCTTGCGTCTCGCTGCCTGGAACCCAATTTTTCGGCAGACCGCAGATATGTGCTCAGCCTATTAACAGCTGAAAGACAGGGAAGGGTGTCATCGGCTTCACAGTCTCTAAAATTAAGATTTAAATAGGTTTCAGCACTAGGGCTTTTTCAGGACTTACTGCCAAGCCCACTGAGTAAGATGTCTGTCTGTCTGTCCCTGCTCTCGGCTAGATGGATGGGCGTGGCTCCACCGTAAGCAAGTGATGTCGTTATTCACTCAAACCCCGTCACGGAGGGGGAAACTGAGAACCACTGCCTCTGCTGGCCATTCGCGGTACTGCAGCCGCAATTGAAATTTTGGCGACACAGGGCTTCTGGGCTCCAGGTTATGTCCATTTGTTTAAGCCTCTTCTGTTTCAGGACAGGGCGCTGTACGAGCAGTTGGGAAACAAGCGCTGTATCGCTACCAACCATAAAATAGCCACCCCGGGCGCTAATTTGTTTAGCGCTAACTAGCACAGCTTAGAAGCTGCACATTGTCCCTGTCAAATAAATGAATGAAATCTAAATATATTGCCCATCAGCGAGAGGGGGAGTCTCCTGCAGATGGCATGGCAACGGTTATTGGTCCGCAGTGCTAGTTTAGCAGAAGCAGCATTTTGGGGGGGGGGGGCAGGGTCACTCCACGTCCTGCCAAAGTCACATTCCCCATTCAGTCAAAACCGAAGAAACTGCCAACGGTTGGCGGCTACACAGAAAACCTCAGCTCCCAAGCCTCCATTTCACTTTTACACTCGGCCATTTCTCTATTCAAACGAGCCGGAAATGGGGAAAAGTGATTAAAAAGGCTCGCGTCCGCTCGCTCGCTCGCTCTCGTTTCATTACAGAAGCAGACATGGCCCGTTAGCATCCGCAGCCCGAGAGACGGGCAATTTACCGCCGTTATCGCTGCGCTCCGAAAAGGAGCGACACGAGCGTGCGCCACGAACCCACCCAAACCAGGAAACGGGCGACTGGATAAACAACACAGGAGCGAGCGAGGGAGAAAGAAAGGGACAGAAGAGAGCAAATAGAAGAAAGGGCTCTGAATGAATGGGTACCGAACAAGGACGTTTCTGTTAGGAGCCCCCCCCCCCCCGCCCGCGCCCCCCTCCTACTTCCACCCCCTTGTGAACATGACCTCAATTTCCACTCACTGCGCACTGTAAGCAAGGATGCTGCCCTTCATTGCAAACCCGCCACGGAGGGGAAAATTGAGAACCACTACCTCTGCTGGCCATTCACAGTACTGCAGTCACAATCCGAATTTCGGTAACTCAGGGCTCCAGGTTATGTCCACTCGTTGTCATCATAATTTAAAGTCGTTATGAACGCTGAGGTACTTGAGCAAATCTATAGCATAACAAGGTAAGCAGGCCAACATGCAAACAACAAAACCGAATCTACTGCATATGGCAGGGATCCTTACCCATTGCAATAGGTATGTCCGTCCAGTTGAGGGCGCACTTTTGGGTGCAGACGCCTTCCTCGTTCAGAACCACGGTGAGGTCGTCCTGACCAACTGCCACTTTCCCGTCGGCCAATGGGGCGACCAGCGGCTCCAGCTGCTTCCCCGTAGGGAACAGCTCTTTGATGGAGCCACGCCCATCCATCTAGCCGAGAGCAGGGACAGACAAACAGACATCTTACTCAATAGGCTTGGCAGTAAGTCCTGAAAAAGCCCTATTGCAATATCCAAAGACAACTTTCACCCAGATGTCCAACATTTCAACAGCCTGTCTTAGCTACTCTGTTTATGTTTAAAGGGACAGACCTTCTCTTCGGGAAATTCGCTTTTTGGCTTTCTCACCCATTCCTTTCTCATCCCTGTGCGTCCAGCACAAAAATATTAGCCAATATTTACGGGCCACATGCTAACTGCGCTACCGCTATGAATGGCAGCAAGTGCAAGCAACGTTAGCTCCGCCAAATGAAGTTCTCAAAAAGTTGGACTATCCCTTTAAGGACACTGGTGTATGACTGAACCCCCTAGCACACGTTAGCAGGGGTTTTGTCACCCCTCTCTCCCTCTCGGACACGGACCAGGTAGAGGCCCCTCCCCTTCCTGTACTCACCCGGATCAGGTAGTAGTCCCGTTTGAACCCCACACAGATGGAGTTCTCACACCAGGCCATGGACTTGGGAATGTCTGGCGCAGCAAAATCCCCCTGAGTCACAAAAATTAACAGGGATATACAAAGTGTGCATCCACAACAACGCCATCCATCACATGAGGCCTTGTGCTTTTTCTCCAATCACAGTTTTTAATGTAAGCGAAACAAAAGGACGCACAGCAAGCGCAAGAACAGCGTCCATCTGAAAAGACAGTTTCATTTGAAATTGCTGTTGTTATGGTAACGCCAGTACCGTGAGAGCGTATTATTTAGGCTCCCTGTTAAACGGTGGTTTGACCGACTACTCTGCACAACCGCTGGTTATGAAACGTGCCGACTGTGCCTTCTCCACGGCAACACTGCACTGCACTGCACTGCACTGCACTCTCTGGACAACAGCCTCTGCCAAGCTCCGTAGTGTAAAAGATATTTAACAGAGAATACATGACTTGCTCTATCCTGTCCCTGAAAGACTTATCTTCAACCTCCTCCTCCCCACCCCCCACCCACCTGCAGCTCATGGAACTCCCTGTCCTTCCAGTAGTACAGCTGCAGCTTCTTCTTCACGGCCACACACATCCTCAGTTTGGCCTCCCCGGAGCTGCCATGCTACAGAGAGAGAGAGAGAGGGGGTGAGAGAGAGACATGGAGGGAGGGAGGGAGGGAGGGGGGGGAGAGAGAGAGAGATAAACAGAGAGAGAGACATAAATAGACAGACAGACACACAGAGAGAGAAAGACAGAAATTAATTCATGAACGACCACGGCATGCTTTTTGTTTAATTAACCTTCTGTTTATTGGTGTGGCTTCATTTGGCATGTTCTAGTTTTTTGTGACAAATTCCACCCGGTAAGGAAGCACGTCCACCTCAGAATCAATAAATATTTTTCTGCAGTGCATTTCAAGGAATCAGACAGTGTGTACAGCACTGATTGGTTAAGACACGTCTGATCTTTTGACACGTGATCTAAAAATGGCTCTGAGCATGATCTGAGCTGTTATCATCATTCTAGCATACATCCGTAGTTATCATTATATCCACGACACTTTCAGTCATCTTAAACTGGAACCATTTTCAGTGCGAGAATGAGCCTGACCAGCCACACTGACCTGCAAGTCACATGCAAAGAGGGAGGCTCCTTTGGCCTTTGACACGACAGTAATCTGCTGGAAGGTCAGGAGGTCATGGACATGGATGTTGTTTTCTGTCAGAAGGCAAGAAATAAAGTGTAATTCAATCACAGTCAAAAAATATCCTTCCACAACCAAATAGCAATGTTTTTGGGCTTCCCACTTGTATGAGATGATGTTTACAGATGAATGCATCATTGATTTTGTAAAATTATTTGTAGTGTTGCAATCCAACAAATTGGTCTTTTATGAAGAGGACACTGCATGTGGAAACACTGTTTGAGATGCATCATTTTCTACGCATTTTGTCTGTATAAACAGTCGCTCTCAGGAAAGAGTACTAGGCAGAAGTACATGCCAACACACAAGCAAAGTTCTTAGCAATATCAGCAGACTGACAATAGAATTAATTGTACATAGCATTAAGCTGAAGGTTAGAAATTAATACAGAAATATGTTGACAGCGACAAAAGAAAGAACAATGCCAGAATTAATTTCTCTTTTAGTCATTTTTCATGACTTTTTCGCATGACTACTTCCCATGACTAACTGACCACTGGCAACTTTTCTAAGCATTTTCAAGAGTAGTGGAAACCTTGACTTATGAAATATCATAGTTTTGCTTCCCCACCCTTTGAGACAAACCAGACGTACTTACCCAGTAGACTGACCAGGATCTTGTACTGAGACACAACAAACAGCTGTGAAACAGAGACATAGGAAATTAGATGAGTTTTAAGACTCTAGTCAATAACACTGATAGAGGCAACCTACATCAGATCAGGAAAAAGACTCAACCGCACACAGCAGCTTTTGATTGCTCTATGACCTCATTGTAATATACCCCACATTCCCATTATTATTTCACCAGATAACCATTTTAACTGGTCAAGGCGGTGGTTTGTATGAGCGTAAAACCTTCTGCACGTGCTGAAATCTTTAGCAGACTTTCTTATGCTGTGATATTTTTATGTTTTCTCTACTGTAATTCCACTGGCCTGGCCATGTTTTAAAAGTATAATATCTGCAGTTGGGCCATCTGTGACAGGTTCAAAGGGGTTCATTTACTTTCTGGAGTTTTTTTGATCAAATCTGATATGATCAAGCTTATGTTTTTGATTGGCTCAACCGGTTTTGTTGAGCCAAGGATATTTTAGATACTTACATAAGTTTCTCATTACCTACCAGCTTCACGATGACTAGTGTAGTGGCATCAACAGGTTTGTGGTTTAAAGCAAGACAATACACACCAAGAAACTCCAAAGCTGTTTGTACAGCAATGTTATGCTTCCACGGGCTACACATACGAACACATTAAAATCCAGAAATTGAACCATCCCTTTATGCCATTATAACTGCAGTTATTATACATTAATCCAAAAGTTGTTATTACCGACAAGGAAGAAGTTACTGGCAATACCTTGATGAGCAGTTAATCAAATCATGATTTGAGACAGCTAGGAGTCAGCAATAAAACCAAAATACTCCAAAGAAAAACACTTGAAATGGCAGTCTGTGCCTTTTTGTATTTAGCAAGCAAACCATAATCTTATAGGCACACGAACAAGTATTTTTGGGCTTGCATTCCAATCTGCAATTATTCAGCTGTCAGCTGACTCCGCCTTCAGGTATTGTGTTTCTCAGACACAGCTAGCATCTTTGGAACGGTGAAAAATGCAAGGAATGTCAAGGTCACATGTTCATATACCTCAGGAATGACAACTCAAAAGAGCAAGTGGCCACCAGCCACCTTGGTTACCTGCTGAATTTTCTTGGAGAAGTTCTTGTTGGATTTCTCCAGTGTCACTTCAAACCTGTTACTTGCTGCAAAAACAAGGCAGACGAGGACACACAGTTGGTGACTTGCCTCCCTTGATCACCTCTCTCCTGAATGCCACACAAGGCCTCCAGCTGGAATAATGCCTTGATTAGATAACTGTCATAACTGGCTGCATCAGTTCACTTCAGTGTACAGAACACTGGAGGCTTTGAAGTGAAATGAGGAACCTTCAACTGTAACATCCTTCCCCCTCCCCTCCCTCACATGCCTTTCCCTCACCTGCATCCTTCTTGATGCGGTAGAGCAGTAGATGGCCTGGCTTGGTCCCGACAAGAAGCCAATCCTCTGCAAAATTCACATGCTTGTGTTAGCGCAGCAAACCTCAGCCTAAATCTTGACATGGAATTAGGCAGAAGAAACTGCATACGTTGCGAATGATTTAACGTACAGTATATACTAAGTTAGAAATGATCCTAGACACGCTTTATCCCCACCCAACCGTTTTTAAAACAGTTTCAATTTTGTTTCTGCTGGGCAGAAGCATTAGTCCGGGTCACACACTGCTCCATTAGGCGATTTGGACATCTCACAATTGTTCCGCGTCTACTGTCAGCCGTTCAAATTGACTAGATAAATCACTGTATTATATTTTAGCGTTAACAAATAGTTGTTTTGACTATGAATCGTCCAACCGCAGCAAACGGCGTTCCATTTGCTAGCAGCCCGTCAGGTCAAAATGCTGTTAAATCGAAAAAGCCAGCAACCAGTTAACATTTGCGATTTAATCAGAGACCACTAGTCAATATAATTATCTAGTTGCCCAGCTAGCTGGTGGAATCATTTTATTCCATAGCAATGCACAAAAAATTTCAGACGTCTGAAAAAGAACCCAAAACTTTCCAAAGACATAACGTCATTGCATCGCCACTGTCTCACAATCTAGCTAGCTAACGCTAGCTGTAGCCATCAAGTACAACAGTAGTATATGATAGTTAGTTGTACCCTGAGGCCTGTCCGAGAGAGACCACCCAGAAAAACAAACTCACCCCAGGCCGCTAGGCAGTCGATCTGAAGCGGCAGCTTCTCCAAAATAGGTACTGGCTCATACGCGTCGTGCATTGTGGTGCCGTTGGTTCGCTAGCCAACTAGCTAGTTTGGTAGCTAGTCGACTAGCTAGCAAAGTGGCGCTCGATACAATAAGAGAAGGAAGTATACCAAAGCTGTGGCGTCAATTAGCTGGCTAAGTCCTCGGCTAGCTAGCTTGCTAGCTTTGTTGTATATACCCGCTTCGATCCCTCTGAACTGGACAGCAAAGCGTACACGACACTTATTTTGAATTAGCCTCTTCTGGGTCCGAGAGATCGAAGAAAATCATCCGGCACTGCCCTTCTCCGACTCTCCGTGTAATCACATGAGCTCCGACTGTTGTGGCTGTCCAGCGTCAAAAGGTGTGTGCAACAACGTCTGTCCGGTCAAAAGAGAAAGCTTGTCAGTTAGCTTGTTTGCAAACTATCGAGCTATAACGTTACAGGAAATGTCAGCAACATAGCCTATATTTTTAAACAGGAGCTTCCTGTCATTCGTGACCTGCGCCAATAATATCCCGAATCACACTGACACATACAGACGAGTCCATGACAGGCAGGTGACTCGAGTCGCAGCCAGCACACTCACATGGGGCGAATTAGGCACTCGCAGAAAACAAAGTAGGCCTACAAATGATTTCCAAATAGCACAGCTGTGCCTTTCTTCCTATGTGTGTAGTTCAGGTAACGTCCGCTGTGGATGTATTTTACGCATTGTTTCACATTTCGAATTCGAAATAGGCTACTGATTTGAACCTTTGTTTTCTCTTATAACCCAAGCTGTCTCAATACAATCTCCCCATTTATTTGTAAATTGGGCTCAAATTTGATTTTGGCATGTTGTAGATTAAATGTTGATCGCTCCTGCGTTAACTACAGTACCATTTTTGCTGTAAGTGTTTTACAAATGAGGTTAACGAAACTTCAGTTCTGGTAAGGGCTGATACGGAACAAAATACACAAAAGAATAACTGACAAAAATAGCGTTTAATATAAAGATTAACCCTGAAACGAAAAGAACATACAGTACAAAATGGCAGGCAAACCAATTTTTACACGTCACATTTTTTTTAAATCCGTTATATTCTTTCCAAGTCAACGAAAACCTAACCCTTACATTACTTGCGTTCACAACATAGAACCCAAGGATGTGGTAAATAAATTAAAAGGCCATAATAGCCCAGGTTGCAGTAGATCGCACGGCTTAAAAGTTTTTGGACCTTTAAAATATTTTAATGCTTTTTTTTGGGTGGGGGGGGGGGGGTGCAAAAAAAGCGATAAATGCAATACATTTAATCAATGGGAGAAAATAACACAATCCACAAAAGAATCCCGTTAGCAGTATGTACTCACAAAATTTTTTAAATAAATAAAGCTAGTTGCATAACTCATCCCCCATACTCAAATTTATTGGAAAGGAGTAGCAATTACAATTATGACTTAATATGGCAACGGCCTTCATAATTTCCGTGCAATAGGGAGCATCTCTGCAAGAGTGAAAAGGATGAAAGGGGAGAATTCCTTGCAGTACACCGCGCGGTTTCCTCTTAGGAGCGCTAAGACACAGACCAGTTACCAAGCTACTCAGAACTTAGTGCGCGAGCCTCATTCCATCTTCCGGTTGGCCACTCAGAACCGGTCTGCTAGGCCCTTCGAGACAAACATTTACGCGTGCGTTCCAACTGTACTCCCAGAGCAGTAGACAAAACTGAGACGCAAACCACAAAAGAGGAAGTTAAGGGGATTGGAAAAATATTTTTGTCTTCATGGAACAATTTCGCCTCTCATCTTTTTATGAACTGCAGGATTAAAACAAACACTGTTACTCAACATAAATAGACTATTATTAGGCATTTTCTTTTTCCTTCATTTGCAAGCTTCATGGCAGTTTCTCTTCTGCAGCATACAAAACTGGTGTCCTGCTGCGTAAAGCGGTTTTGTTTCGGCATCAGTGTTGCTCGAGGCTCACATCAGAAACCACAGACTGACTCAGCACGTACTGTACCACAGAATGACATCATGCCCAACTCCCCCCCCCCCACTTTCTCTGCACACCCACAGACTGCACAGTGGCTCTCTCAAATGAAAAAATAAACTTAAAGCTGTGTGTGTGTGTGTGTGTGTGTGTGTGTGTGTGTGTGCGTTGGTGCGCGTGTGCTGATGTGAAAAATAAATCCAGTGTTGAATCATGTGAGTCCAAATACAGAAGTGGAGCGCCCGACGGCTCTTCTGCGTACACTTCCCTCCTCCGTCTTCCTGATCTTGCCCTCCTTTATTACTCCATCTTCGATCTTTCCATCTTGGCTTTCAGAATTTCCTAAGGAAGGAGGGAAGGAGAGAGAGGAATGATCGAGGAGGAGGCTCTTTGCAGCCGAGTGGTGGGGGGGTGGGGGGGTGACCCTGCAACGTCTGACCTCATGCTACAATGGAAGAAAAATGTGACTAGGGATCATGGGACATGAGTAAAGAAATGAACCAATCACTTTACCTCCTCTTCATCCAGCATCACAGGGAGTGCTCTACAGAGAGAGAGAGAGAGAAATAAGCTGTATGAGCACAAAGCCGTCACAGCCACACAACTCCTGCCCGTGAGCAGAAATATCCATTTTAGATCAGCGATCCGCAAACAGCAGCACAAGAGCGCATACAAAATGGCTCAGGAGGACACCAACAAGTGTGCAACAAGTATAGTGCGGTTTAAAGCAGGTTTTATTGTGTAGTCCCGCAGAGCTGCCATCACAGTTACTGGTGGGGCTAACCTCTGCGTTTAGATAAAAAAAGGAACACACCGCAGCATGAATAATTATTCTTTTTGACGGGCACCCTGTTCACTTATTGCACTCATTTTTAACAGGGATGAACGATATGCCCTTATTTGTTATTGGTATATTTCAAACTGACATTTTTTTTTTTTTTAAGACCACCAAAACGTAATAATAATTTGCGTTTGTTGTGTGTCCGTGATACTTCCAGCCGATTCCTTGAAATGCGCACCAGTGTATTCTGGCACACTGCGTCCTGTACAGCGACTCCGCAGCAGCGCCTGAGCTGCCAGCCGCATTAGCTCGCCGCGGCGCTGCTAACTGTGCGGCGATGGCGCTTGTTACTTACACGTCGGCCACAGTTGTGGGGATGTTCTCCTCCACCCATTTCAGATCCTCATCCTGAGAGCAGCACAGAACGAGAGGCGTTATTCTTACGCTCGCGCACAGCTGATCTACGCACAGTAACCCTGTCATTCTTACGCTCGCTCACAGCTGGTCTACGCACAGTAACCCTGTCATTCTTACGCTCGCTCACAGCTGGTCTACGCACAGTAACCCTGTCATTCTTACGCTCCCTCACAGCTGGTCTACGCACAGTAACCCTGTCATTCTTACGCTCGCTCACAGCTGGTCTACGCACAGTAACCCTGTCATTCTTACGCTCGCTCACAGCTGATCTACATGCAGTAACCCTGTCATTCTTACACTCGCTCACAGCTGATCTACGCACAGTAACCCTGTCATTCTTACGCTCGCTCACAGCTGGTCTACGCACAGTAACCCTGTCATTCTTACGCTCGCTCACAGCTGGTCTACGCACGTAACCCTGTCATTCTTACGCTCCCTCACAGCTGGTCTACGCACAGTAACCCTGTCATTCTTACGCTCGCTCACAGCTGGTCTACGCACAGTAACCCTGTCATTCTTACGCTCGCTCACAGCTGATCTACGCACAGTAACCCTGTCATTCTTACGCTCGCGCACAGCTGATCTACACACAGTAACCCTGTCATTCTTACGCTCACGCACAGCTGATCTACATGCAGTAACCCTGTCATTCTTAAGCTCTCTCACAGCTGGTCTGCGTGCATCTATAACCCTGTCATTCTTACGCTCGCTCACAGCTGATCTACATGCAGTAACCCTGTCATTCTTAAGCTCTCTCACAGCTGACCTACGTGCATCTAACCCTGCCGGATATCTGATGCTATCAGGATCAGAGGTAGGGAGGGGAGAAGTTAAAGACAACTGGGAAGTTTAGTGAAATTAGTACCATGCACCACTGCCGACTAGATAAGATGTTGCCAAGTGCTTAAAAACGAGCAGCACATGACATGTATTTATTGGACGTAGTACTGTTTTTAACCCTTCAATGCAGAACATACATAAGCAGCAGGATAATAGGAGTGAGGCAGATGTTTGAAGGTAGGATGTGAGGATGTAGGATGCTCCATTCATCCTTGAATCTTTCCTTCAATTTTGTCAGCAAGTCCATAATTATTCAAGTCAAATTCTACACTAAATTTGCTTGTGTGTCTATACCGCAGTCATAATGTGCACTGGCAGACATCCGCAATCACCCAGCTCTGAGAGCCTACGACAGGCACATCCCATGCGTTTTCCCCGACACACACGGAAACACACCTCTTTGCTCAGCAATTTCTGGGCTCCGTTTGTCTCCGGCTTCGTCCCCCTCATCTTCATCCCCTCTGGAAGAGACCCACACGACCAATCAGATTCAGACTCAGACTCAGACAGGGCAGGACAATCCGACGGAATTCAGTGGTTCAAGAACATGTACAAAAATCCTCCAAAGGATTCCATTTTGTCGTCTATTCTTCTGGAGTCCGAATGACGTTCCATCTCAGCTACAATGTTGCAAAAAGTTCCCCATCACGTGCACATAAGACTCGGGACAGCCCTAATTGTTGTTTTGCTATCTACATGTCACACTAAATGATGACACTATGGTTTCGTCAGTTAGGTCAAGTTGTTTTCAGTAGTTTACTAGAATGACCATAATCTGTGACTGTAGTCATGCGTCGGTTTGGTTTCTCACCAAAAGCCTCATTCAGCATGGGCTCCTTGGCTTCATCGTCATCCTCATCATCATCGATAAGTGGAGAGTGGGAGAACCTGGGGTGAGTAAGAGTAAAACCACAGCAATGACCAAACAGGACAGAGAGAACCACTTTTCATGCAGACTTTGAACATACATCACTGACCCAGTTTTGAGGTTCACGCAACCACCTGACCAGCCAACAAGGAATTCTGGGTCGATACATTTGCATATAAAAGAATGAAAAGATTCGAAGTTGCAAGGTCCTTCAACTACCCCATAAATGGTTTTATGACCGCAAAATCACATACAGTATGTAAAAAGTGAAAAATAAAAAACCTTTTGAAATAAATGTTTCTATGAGCTGTTCATTACTGACTGGACTCACTGAACACAGCTGAAGCAGAAAATGCAATGATAATGAGAAATAATCATTATTAATAATTAAATTCAGTTTAAATGACCTCTGACCTCTGGCTGTTGGCAGAGGGCCGTAGCAGCACCATGATCACCAGGAGGATGGTGGAGAAGAGCAGCCGCCAGAACGCATCATCCACCCACAGGTCCCTCCAGCCCTGGGCAAACACACACACGCACAGTCCTCGTTCAATTCCACGGTAACACCAGGCTTAAACATGCAACCACACACACACACACACACACGGCCCTTGGTCAACCCTCAGGTAACACCAGCCTTAAACACACAACCACACACACAAACACACACACACACACACACAGACCTCGGTCAACCCTCAGGTAACACCACACACACAAGTCACATGCACACATGCATTCTTATCAGACCCTCAAAGGAAAACAGACTGTTTACTGTGCTGACAGGGAGTCAGCAAGTGTGATGAAGACACAGTGTTCAGTTGCAAAACATGGGGAAATGTCATGGGGAAAAAGTTGGTGTCTTTAGTGGGGTGCTGACTAAAGATCTTGAAGCCTATGGGTCAGCGCCCAGTCAGATACAAAGGTTAACCCAGTGCGATATGCTTACAGAGGTAGTGCAAGCAGGATCATTGATCTATACTGTTTTGCCATGACTGTGTCTTTACTTGATGACTTGGTGTTTTACTTTGATCTTTTTGTATGTAATGAGAGAAGTGAAATGGTTTGGGGAGAATCACCAACACAGTCTCGTACACATCACATGTGTGTAGCCATTTCACCACCCACATTTTGCACCATTGTATATAGTTATTATTACTGAACACACTGAAAAATAAACTGCATTCATTTCAACCTGACATTCCTCTTTGACTCTTAACACTGCACACCTAGCAGTTTTAAGGTCCTAACATACACACTCAGGATATCTACACCCCGTAGTTACTCGCCTATACACTAGTGTCGTAGCAGGATACAAAATCGTATTTATGCAAGCTACACGAGCCAAAGACATGTCCGCATCTACGAAGCTAGACTGCGATCCGTATAGAGCCAATCTACTGGCGGACAGCAGTCCTCTCTGTCTATGCATAACAGTTAGCACAGAGGAAAGGTCAAAACACTCTTTTTGAGGGTTTTATAACTGAGATAACATTACATTAATCCCGTTCCAGTAGCAGCGGGTAAGACTACACACGTTCCTCCGCCACTCAGACATTTCTGCCGTTAGGTTTGCAGGGGGGGTGTCTAACAGTTGGTGACCTCGCCGTGATAAGTTTTGGTTTCTTGCTGTTGGTGACCTTGACGCACAGTTTGGTGTATCTGAGGGGTTTCTTACACAGGGATGGACAGTTTTTAAAGAGCATGTACATATACTAGTACACATGCATTTCATATGCAAAATGGCTCCTTTTTTTTTTTGCATGTTAAATACCTCCACGTCACCTGAAAGCAACTTACGCCTCCAACATTTTGATCACTGCTTACAAATTTTCGAGAGGTACTTTGTATTTTGCGAAAGAGTACATTTTAGCGTGTTTACGTTCACTATTGCTGGACACGTGCAATTCTAACCGGCCAGATTAACAACATGAGGAAGAGGAGTAGTCCCGCTCACCGTCTGACAGTCGACCAGCTTGAAGACTTTGGTCGTCCAGATGATGAAGACGATGGAGGCTGCACAGAGAAATAAACCAGTCAGCGCTGCGTGCCTGACATTAATGAACTCTGTCGTCCCAAAAACACGGGACACTTGGGAAAAGCGAGCCAGGCCACGGGGGGGCGGGACTCACCCAGGACGGAGAAGATGAGGGTGTTGGTGAAGTGCTGGTACAGGGAGAGCTTCACCACGTTCCTGCGTATCTTCAGCAGACGGGTGGTCTGGGACAGGCTGATGAAGACGTTCGAGGCTGCGGGTCAAGGGGGGGGCAAACGTACACGACCGGGAAAAAGGGGGGCAAAGGGCACCTGAGGCTCTAACGACAACAGACTGCCCATACGGTCTACAATTATGGAGAATGACACCGGAGCAAGATAAGAGGAGAAAAACTTCAGGTTGAGTAAAACACCTGAATAGGTGGAATAGGTGGAATATGGAAGCAGAAATGTGCCTGATGTGAAACATAAGGAGTCTCACAATACTGCCAAATAGGTCCATCTACATACCAATCTATTCCTCAATATACGCTTATCCTGAACCTTTGTGACAGCTATGGTCTGTGCAGTGTGCAATAATACATTAGTAATACAACATGGCTGACTGATTGATTTATGAAATATTGAAATGTAAATGCCTCCCGCCATCACCTTCACCACGTCTCAGAACACTGTCAGAACTACAGTGTGGCATATAGAGCTGATCTACCCTGCCCTCCTTTCCCCACTGTGGACCGCAATAATGGACCGAGCTCAAAAAAAAAAACGTGGGGGAAAATGGTGGGCAAATCATGGCTACATATTGGGGGCTCAATGAAAGGATATCCACCACATCACACAAGAGTCGATGAGGGACAGGCTGAGGTTGGCCACTAGGGCTACTGTGCCGTAGTAGCTCTGAAGGAGAGAGAGAGAGAGAGAGAGAGAGAGAGAGACGCAGTCATATAACAGCTCAATATTAATATTACTGAGCAATATTTCTGTGTCCTTCCCCGGTTAATTCATTACAAAATGAAAAGGGGGGCTTACACCGGTTCCTGACAGCCAGCCAGCGAGCGAACAGGAGACATAATCGCGCATGAAACTGTCCTGATATGTAGTGTCGCCTGTCGTAGCGAGACTAGCCCGAACCAATCAAATTAACTAGGGGGCGTAAACTCCTCCTCGGGCGGGAAACAACACTATTTTTGGACATTTTGCTAATCCTTCTCATTTCAAATAAATGGTAGCTAGCAACTGCATACGTAATGCAAATAACATCCTATGTCTACAGCATTGTAGCATGTTAGCTGCCGTGATGTTTCAAAACCACTATGCAAGACTGGTGCAAAGTAGCGTGCGGATCTCGACCAATTTGAGGGGTGACCGACATGGCTGCTCAATTCGCTGTCGCGCGCGGCAGGTCACTTTTTCTCGCTCGCGTCGCTGTGTGTCAGGAACGGGTGCTATGCCTGGACGTGACCGTGGGCTCCTGCAAACACTCACCCCAGTGACCCTCAGCACTCCCTCCACAGAGGAAAAGAGCAGGTACAGCAGCCCCACAGCCACCAGCCGGTGCACCGTCGTGCCCAGCCTCGGCCTACAGGAGACCCAGCACAGAGCCAGGGAGCAGTCACAAACGGGGCATACCAAGTCACAGGAGGGGGAGGAAGGGGGGGGGTGGTCAGAGGTATTCAGAAACGGGGCATACCAAGTCACAGGAGGGGGGGGCAGAGATTTTACGGAAAAGCAGTATAATGTCACGTGCGTTGACGTGAGGGTCGTCAATCTTAATCACAAAACTACATTAACATTCAAATGAGGGTTGTCCAATCCAATAGATCACTCGCATGGAAGCGTACTGCGTGAAAATAAAACGAATAATTCTTAATCTTATGAATATTAATGAGCGCTGATGTCAGAGACAGTGAGTGACGGGCGAAGATGGCAGTGCCCGTGTGAGGCGAGGGGCAGGCTCACTTGACGATGCCGTAGCCCAGGCTAACGATGAGCACCAGGACTCGGGCCAGGGCCCTCTTCAGGTCCGACAGCAGCTCGGCGAAAATCACAGCGCCCTGGACTGGAGGGGGGCGGGAGCAGAGAGAGCCGGGGCGGGGGGCAGGGGATGGCGGGGGACCAAAGTGAGGAAACGAGAGATACGTCAAACATCAGTAACGAAGCAATCGCTAGGAACGCAGAACAAGGACAAGCGTGATGTAATGTGTGTGCTGCCCGCGTTTTGCATGTGTCGCGTGTTGTGTGCGTGCATTTGTGTGTGTTTGTGTGCGCTTGTGTGCTGGTGCTTGTGTGTGTGCGTGCGCTTTGTGTAGGTTGTGTGTGCGTGCTGTGTGTGTGTGTTGTGGTGCGTTGTGTGCGTGTTGCGTGCGTGTGTGCGTGTGTCTGTTTGAGTGTGCTGGTATGTGTGCGTGTGCTGTAGTGTGCGTGTGATGCGTGCTGTGTGTATGCGTGTGTCTGTGTGTTGCGTGCCTGCGCGTTGTGTGCGTGTGAGTGTGCGTGCTGCGTGTTGTGTGTTGTTGTCTGTGTAGTGTGTGTGCTGGCTGTTTTTTATTTGTGTGAGTGTGTGTGCGTGCGCTTGTGTTTGTTTGTATGTCTGTGTGAGTGTGTGTGCGTGCGCTTGTGTGTGTTTGTATGTCTGTGTGAGTGTGTGTGCGTGCGCTTGTGTTTGTTTGTATGTCTGTGTGAGTGTGTGTGCGTCGTGCGCGTGTTGTTTGATCTGGTGTGTGTGCGTGCGCTTGTGTTTGTTTGTATGTCTGTGTGAGTGTGCGTGCGTGCGCTTGTGTTTGTTTGTATGTCTGTGTGAGTGTGCGTGCGTGCGCTTGCGCGCGTTTGTGTGTTTTTACCGTATTCGCCGCGGTAGCGGATGCTCTGGTACTCCGAGTAGAACACGGCCTTCTCCAGCATGCCCAGCAGGATCACGGCGCCGATCCAGAACTGGATCCTCAGCAGGTCCCGCCAGTAGCAGGCCGACCAGACCAGCCACAGCAGCGCGAACAGGACGTACACGATGCACATGGCCATGAAGAACTGAGGGAGGCAGGGTCACATGGTCACGCAGTAGCTCCGCCCACAGTGGCCACGCTGCGGCCAATCACCTCAGAGGCGTGTATGTGCAGGGCTATCCACCCCGACACCTTTTACTCACCATCATGAGAGGCCAGTCGGCAGGCGAGGAATATTCATAAGGCCCTTTCATCTCCACTCTCACTGTAAATGAACACACGCACACACACACACACACAACACATGCACGCACACGAACACGCATACCACACACACACACCGGGTCATTTGTGAGATAACTCGTGTATATATATATTCCATAAATAAGATAGCCGTCACACTAACAGCAGATACAGTGCTATAAGCGTGTTGTAAATGCATCACTCACTGGTGAAAGCATATTTCCCAGGCGAATCTTTGGTGTCCTCCTCCTCCTGCCGCACCCCGGGGGGGTCCCGAGGCTGCGGTCGCACTTTTACGATGAACAAGTAGGGACTGTCGAGCCACGCCTTGGCCACCGCCCCTATCGACTGCGAGACCATCGCATTAAAAACAAAACACGCAAGAAACACACGCAGGCAATAAGTCACATGCACGCACGCACAAACTAAAAAAAAACGTGCACACGGCATCAATAAGTGAATTATTATAAGGGCTGATATCGCAGAGCTGAGACTAGTCTGGAGAGCTGGAGGTGCAGGAGGGAATCCGGGATCCTCATACCGGTTTCTCTTGCCATCCTTGAGGCGTGCTCCGATTGGCTGGCGTGCTCTCGTCATTCTAAAAACAATAGCGACAATAACCGTCAAAAGTCTGAGGCAGAAGACCGATCACAAGGAACCTTCCCTTCACTCCGTGTTAAAAACAGCGCACAAGGCTGTAGATAAGCGCTCGCCTACCACCACAGAGACCCGGGTTCAATCCCCAGTATATTGGTATAACGACTAAATTGGGGAGAAAATGGCAACAAACAAAAAAAAGCTGAAGACCACAGAAGTGCAGTTTTCCTCAGTTGTACTCTAAACAGTTCTACTGACACAGCACTTCCATGTACTTCGCATATCACCACATTACCAAACACTTTGGTGAACAGTTTTCAGATCATTAGACCCAGCCTTAAAATTTTTTTTTAAAAACACTCTTATGTCCTAATCTTAATGTCCTAATGCTGAGACCACAGAATATGTTTATTTCCGTTATTGCCCAAAATCTCTCAGGGCCTGTGAGGTACACCCTTCTCCTGCAGTAGCCGCGCTCACCTGAGGGCTGGAGAGGGGCTGGTATGGAATGAACTCGGAGTAGTACACCTGTGGAGAGAGAGGAGACGGCATCACACCCCCACTGTATCACCAGGTCCTGTGTTTACAGCTGTGTCCCTCTGCAAAAATCTGCCCCGTCAAATGTCAACAGCACACTGTATGAAAGGGCTCTCTGTACATCTCGAATGAATTTTTGTCTTCAACGTTTCTCAAAGAATGCTGACGTGCATGCTGGGAAAAAAAGTGATAACCGACAAGCTTCATTTTTTAACACCCGATTGAATAGCACACATACCATTTATTTTTCACATAGTTTTTACTGCATCAGGGACCTGGTTTGAAATTGACCGGTGACTCCACTTCAGAAAGGGTTCATTTTGTGTTTGCCAATGCATTTACCCATTAGTCTAGTTTTTTACCTCGATTGTGCAAGAAACAACTACTGTGTTCATAATGAGAAGGCAGCAGCAGCATCAGCAGCTGAAGCCAAGAATCTTTTTTTAACAAAGCCTATTCTGTTCTATTCCATTCTATTCCGTTCTATGAATGCTCACTTTGCCTGAAAATCCACAACTACCCTGGGCTTGAGCGATGGACTGGACTCACCCTGGGAGTGAAAAGGGAACTGCAGTTGTCGAAGAAAATGTAGCCCTGGCTGTAGTAGCCACTCCAGTTCTCCTTCCCCATGCGGTCCAGTCCAAACATGGCCAAAGCGTTGTTGTCCTGTCAGGGGTGGAGAGGGGCAGTTATGATGCGACAGGAGTAGGGGAACCTCCGAATTAAAGGGTCACGGTGATACTGGTGTGATGTCAACTTCTTCATTTAGGTAACTGAACACAAATACAGTTCAGAAAAGTTGGTAAAAAATAAATAAATTTAAAAAGCATGAAAACATAATTGTTAATAAAATAACTATAGAGAATGTGGAACACCTGACAGGTTGCATTTGGGCATGCTCACGGATACACTTACTGCAGTGTTAAAGACCTCATTGTAGCAAACAGAGGAGCGAAGGTACCAGCTAACGTTGAAGGCAAGATTTTTGTCACATTCTTCAGTATTGCCTTGAACTGTTTAAAAAGAAGAGAGGAAGCAATGGAAGTACAGTCAAAGAATCTTCCAGAAGCAGGGTTGGGTTTCCCTGCTGTAATCGACTGCCCTGTAGGCTAAGCAGGCTATTCTGTCAGTTATTTCCATGTTGACAAGACAACGTCGCTTGGCAAACACGTAATGGCAATGATTGAGCTAATCCGCAAGGACAATAGCAAGTAAGGCACAAAGGAGGGGCCACACCATATTTTATACCGATTGCACTGTTAAACAGGATATACGACCTAAGTTAATTTTCCTTATAGTGTAGCCTGGTTAGGGCAGTGCAGATTCTGTGCAACTGATAAATCCTTGGTTTGCCCACTTGGTTTCAATCCTACTATTAATCTTAACAGATCTATTAAGAAGGCTGCTCCACTGCTTAGCATGTGTAAAAATATATAAACTTGTGATTTATATGAATGACTACTTAAAATACGGATGGTCAGATGAAAGAAAAATGTAGGTTGTTCAGGCCAGGTGACTTCCTGGTTTGTTTTGTTTTTTTAACAGCCTATTACTACATCAGGGATAAGGCAGAATGAATATGAACCCCAGCACACAAGTGGTTGCGTATGTTCGGTGGGAACACTCAAATGTACTTAAACAACAGTTGAACAGTAACTGCGGATTACATTTAAACACTTTTTTCTTAAAGGGATTGTCGCTAAAAAAAAACCCCTCACTTACATTTCATGTAGATGGTGGTGTTGGCAAACAAGGTTTTACGGAAGACAGGATCCTGACGCTGAAAATAAAGGACACAGTGAGTGAGGCGTTACAGAAAATGGTTTCAAGCAAATATTGACGCTAGTAGTAAAAATGCAACCCGTTGTTCTGTCACGAAGTCCAGTCGCAATCATTTAGCTAGCTACACTTAGCATCAGACTGACTGGAACCCTAGATGAACTAGAATCACAATCCTATATTAATCGTGTACATATCCGCAGGTTCACATCACGCCTGCAGTTTATTTTAACACTATTTTTCACACCATTCTCACACAACAGAAGTGTTGTTTGTCGTGTTTTTCTGACCCCAGATAACGTCCGATCGATTAGTCACATCATGCTGTGGTTGATGTCCGTTGAAATGCTCAATGATAGATGGGTATGCATTTATCTACAGCGAGATTATATCATGATTCATACATCTGAAAAATAAGTCCAGCTAATTGAACACTGAACTCCTGCAAGCAGAACATGAGCTCGAAGACTGGAAATATCGTTTATTAATTATAGCTACCCAGCTAATTTGAAAAAGTTTGCCAGATTCTAGCAAATGAATATATTTTAAAGTTTAATTGCAGGTTAGCATTAACCAGCTGGCTACTTAGAATATCGGTTGAGAATATATATCTACCCATGCCTATAATTACATAGCATAGCAAAACTGAATATATCAGTACTGGCGTTAGCTAGTAAACAGTTGGTTAACTAAATAACGTATACGTGTCAAACGCTTGCTAGGAAGCTATCTGGTAACCATCACTAGCTAGCAGAGTAACGTCGTTAGTGTGTGCTAACACATTAACTTAACTGGTCAGCTAGTTTTTATTGCTTGTTAGGCTAGATGGATATCCTATGTATAACCGGTCCAACTAGACTATCACACTTTTAAAATGTAGCTATCCAAGTATCCATAGATAATTACATTTCAAATTAAACCAAACAACCTCGGGATACCCCGTACAGCTACCACACTAATCTAATCATGATAGCTTTTTATCTAAACAAGGCAGAACGTTTCTATCGAACGGTGGTGTAATTAACTCGTGCAAATCATCAACTTGGATCTGTCATGGAATTTGCGCTGACTTTGGCTATGTTGGCTACCTGGCTAAAGCGCCAAGCCAAATATGTCATTGCCAATCTAACGAAAAAGCTAGCTACAGCGGCTTATCACCGCGAACCAACACGACATTAAGGCTGGAAAAGCAAAGAGACTCACCGATTCCATCGGAAATTCGACATTCCAGAGGGACACCTCAGCCCCGATACAGAAACGCAAAGCCAAAATAAAACATAACGAATTAATTAAGTCCATGCTATGACCAGGCATTTTCACGCTCAAACACACACCTCACATATCTTCAAGCAGACCGTCAGACACAGACAGTTCCGGGTGGCGAATATTTTTTTTTCCTAGGATGGGAAATCATGAATAATTCATGAAGAATGATCCAATCACAAATGCCAAACCCGGATCCAATCACAAAGGCCAAACCTATCATGTGATCCGCTTGCTTGGAAAGTTTTTTAAAACATGGCGGTGATAATAATGTAATCACTGGTGTTAAGATTAGAAATAGATTTGTTAGAAACAAATTTACCACGCAGTTCTCAATTTTAGTGAGTCATGTTAGCCATAACCGAGTCTTAACCTACTCTGCGCTGTGTTGTGTTTGAAGTATAACGTTGGACTGGACGAAACTATGTAGGCTAACTGCAGTTTGAGTAGGAGGGCTGATCTAGGATCAGTTGTGCTTCATATGTCATAATGAATAAGATTAGGATTTGGACAGGGTAAAGCTGATCCTAGATCAGACGCTTGATAAATACGGATAAGAAGAAAACGCTAGTTAAGTTTTCCGACACAGGCAACTCCACGTCCACGTGTGTTAATAGCCATCGTGAGAAATGTCACTATTATTGCCCTTGACGTGAATTTCTTGTGTGATAATAAAAACATAATCGCTGGTTTTTGGATTTTTAAAACCGCTTTACCATGCATCTCTCCATTTTATCGAGTTATGTTAGCCACATGTCTTACTTTACTCTGCAACCATCGTAAGAAATCACGTCCATATGATAATAAACCATCGCAAGAAATCATTATTTCGCAGTAATGCCCTTTAGTGGGCTAGCACGGGTTCGAACCCAAATATTTTGTTGAGTTTGAATGCACGAGATAATGTTGACCCAACTTTTCTTATCCAATTAATTTAGCTGTAGAATCAAATGTAGTACATAAGTGCTGGTTATAGTCATGCAGAGATGAAACAGTATTACCTTGTTTAACAAAGTTTCGTAACAAATGACCACAACACGTTGTTAGGATTATCATTGTTTATTATATGTTTTTTTAAATCACCAGCACTGGTGATAACATCGATTTCACTTTCGCGCTAAGGTGATAACATCGGTCTCACTTTCATGCTAAAGACTAAATGAACGATAGTAAAAATATAAATGTATGTGACTGGACAATTAATCAAACTTACATCTGTGATATCTATAACGTTAATCTTTGGTGCAACTTCTCTCTTTCCAAGACGGCGCTGCTGCCTGTGGTCTGCTGCTTGTGGTTTGAGCGATGACGTAATAGCTGCGTTCGACTCCTGGCAGGCTGACTGACAGGTTGACTCCTGGCAGGCTGACTGACAGGCTGCCAATCCTAGCGCTTGAGGGCGGGAACTTCCCAGATTCATCCTAGGAAAAAATATACGCTTCCAGGTGACTGCTAAGGGAAAGTTAGGTTTGGGTCTCCGGTCCTACAGGGGGCGATGCTACATTTTGACATGAGATTGCTGGGTACTAAATCTCGTGATATCAAAACAGAAAACATGTGCAGCTTGTGTCGGCAGTTTGTTGTCCGCAATCGTTAGATTGTTTAATTTAGAAAACTGCACACGCTACGTACGTTCTTGGCTCGTTATATTACTTCTATAACATGGTCTCGCGAAAAAATGAGTACACTTGCATCCACAAACCAGATCTAGCGCCGTATTCTGCACGAATCGTTTCAATATCATGGGTTATAAACGGTTATAAACGCAATGTCTATGATTTTTAAATCTCCTTTGGTGTTGTCAGGCTGCCCAACAGTATGTGCGCAACACTACACGACTACTTCCTGAATCGAGCTGACTGTATCAGTTCGTCCGCGTGATTTTAAGATCAGCATATGTATGCACTGCACGGCACGAAACTTGATACAAAGCAGCTCTGTTGTTGACCTAAAACTCGAAGACTGAATGGCAGAGGAGGCACTTGCGAATACTGTTAACAGGTATATTAGTGTAATGTACACGATGTATAATAGTACTTCAGCTATCTAGCTAACCGAAGTGAAGCGGTCTGCAAAGTTCTTGTCAGTGCTATGACCACTAATTCTTATCTGATTCGCTGAAGAGTGCTGGTAAGCTATTTAGCTGGTTAATGGAGATGACGCTGTCAAAAGTTAATGGTCGCAAATGGTCACGTTGCTAACCTAAAGAAAATTAATGGTAGAGTGGTACATGCTGTGTATTTCTGAAATACAGCCTGTACACACGCATGTATTAGTCTTTTTGACTTGCTAGATCCAAATACGGAAAAAAGCCCCGAAATATTGCTTACAAGCTAGCTAACCAGTAATAGCTACATTAGCCAATGGCCGGAATCACAAATTTAAAATTTATGTTTAACAGTGGCTAGTTTGCATGTGAGCACAGTACAGCAAGTGCGCAGATTTATATGAAAAATACTAAATAAATGTACCTTTTATCTTCAGCGTGGTCCCAGGTGATGAAGGGAAAGCGAAGTTTAAGAAATGTGACCAGATTGCGTTTTACAGGTAGGGAATGTATCTTTATCAAATTCATTCACCCAGAAAACGTCTCGTGCAAGCAAATATTATTAAAACCATCAACCATCATGCACTGAAAAACTATAAATACTAAATTTGTAGATTCGTGCTTCGTTACAGAAGGTTTTCCATGTCATAGAAAAGCAAAAGAAGGTTCCATTTATAAAAAAAATAAAATAAAATAAAAAAACCTTTTATCATATATTTGGTTAGACAAAAAATATGTATGGATCGTTCCTGACAGTCTTCATGCTATGTGCCCTAATCAAGGGAACAACAGCACTGCCCAACCTGGAAATTGAACATTTGAACAACCTCTGGATTTCACTTCTCTAATGCTCACTTGGAGGGGACATCAAAGAGGTTTGCCCACTGGTGAAATGGGTGGGCACTTGTAGGGAGGCTGGGTGACTGCACTAAATTATGCTTTAAAGGAGTCACCTCATTTCGGTCACCTTCATCAAAGCAGGATCTAAAGTCATCTGCAGTGAAAATAGAACAGGTGGGAGGAGCAGTTGGTCGAGTGAGCAAATAGAGAGATTAACTATTTACAAGATCTAATATATAATAATATATAATATAACTATGTACAAGAATATTACTGAGTGGGGCTGCCATTTTGATTTTACGGGGTTACGCTAGCCTTTTCTGTTGAGCTGATGTTGATCTGGGTCTGTCAGCAGTCAGCACGCAGTACAGGTGACAGGTGTGGCCTTGTATGAGGACGGTCACTTTGTGGGTCTGGAGGATGGAGGGAAGATCCTACCAAGGGAGTGGAAGAGGAAACAGAAGACGAGTGCAGTCAGATGATGGCTGTTTGAAAAGACTCCACAGCGAGGCAGCACCATGGATCAGATGGTGGAGAGAGAGAGAGAGAGAGAGGTTGCAGATGTTGTGGTGGGAGTTGAGTAAGGGCGTGGGCACCAATGGGAGGAGGTCCAGAGGAGAGAGGAAGTGTGAATTAAACAAAGTAAGCTGCCAGTACCTCACTGGTATTTGTGCAACACAAAGGCCCGCATTGACCAATGAGATGATTGCTTTTTGTTGAGGCCAAATGGGCGGAGTAAAAGTTTACATCTGTATTCGATTTTTTCCCATTTTAAACAGCTGCCCAGCATTACAGTGGGATGCATCTGCTGCCACAGTCTCGTTGCCAAAGTCTGGAAGATTTTTAATCTCGCACAGGCCCATGGTACTGAGCCTTGAAGAAGGAAGTGCACCCAGCTTGCTGTTACGTTTAACATTTAATAGGTTACATTGGGAGCAACATTAACAGAATTGGAGGCCACAGAGCCTCAATTAAATTAAATTGGAGTTTGTGTGTTAAATATAAAAGTCCAAGCCTTTAAAAAAATATGATCACAGTTATAAAGGTTTGTGTGAGTTGAGGGTGAGTTTGATCTTTGTGTCAGGTTCAGCCTAGACAAATACTGATTTTGAATCATACTACAGTATCCTTTATGCCCACTATGCTCGTTTCCTGATCCATGTTCAGGCGGCAGAAGCAGGGAAATGTGACACAGTATCTTCCCCTGCTGGACACTTTGGTGATAACAGAGAAAGGGGCGCAGCTCGAGCTTCAAGACCCAGACGCCCAGGTAGTCTTTTTTCCACCTCTGCTCAGACAGGGTAATGAGATTTCAGCGCAAACCACAAAGTCTGACGACTGGGATTTGATCCCTTCAGAAGTGCTCTCTGTCACAACACAGCACAACACACCAGATTGACCTTGGCATTGAAATAGTTAAATCTGTGATTGTCATTCGAATGTTAAACAAGTAGTCAGTGCGGTTGCAGTACACAAATTGAAAGGCTGAGTCATTTCAGATACACAGAGAAACCAGTTACAATTCTATGATAGTAAAGTAGCAGATGTTTTTGGAACAATGATGGAGAAATAGAATAATATTGAAAGGATAGGGTGACATTCAGTTTATTTGTGATAAATGTGCAAGATTCCGATGAGCAGTGCTACATCAATGGGAGGTGCTCTTCCTACAGGTGAAACTGCTTCTCCAGGTGTGTGCCATCAATGATGGAACAGTTAGGGTTACTATTGATGAACTCAACCCAATTAGAGAACGCTACAAGGTTCCAGATGTTCTGAGTGGACAGCCTGTCTGTGAGCGGTAAGACTTGTATACAGTTCTTTGCCAGTGGGATGGATGACAAGCAGTGGACAGAGATGACTGTGTATAACTAGTACCATTGTGTTTATAATGTCAAAAGACATCTTTCTCCCTAATGGCACGAATGCTGATCATTTGTATTTGTACCAAAGAAAAAGAATGACAGTTTCATAGAAACATTGCAGTTTTCTTCTTTTAGTGCACAGACTTTATTCCTTGTGTTTTTCTTTGAACTTTTTATTTTATTTACTTTTGCTCCTGGTAGGTTAAAAGTGGTCGGGAGGGAAAAGGGCTCCCTGACTCTGGGCTGGGGTTCGGGTCAGTACCAGTTCCGGGTCAGCGACAGTCCCTTTCTGCTGGAGGTGTTGTGTGAGGATGAGGTGACCGTCACACTCAACCCAAATGGTCGGCTGTACTTTGAGACACTCCAGAATCCACCCAAGCCAGGGTGAGAGAGGGGCGTTGGCCAGGGTGTGTGTGGGAGTGGGGGGGTTGTTGTGATGGGGGGGAGGGGGTAACACAAGGTAAAGGTGAGGGCTTGAGACCGTGATAAGATAACAGTGGTTCCTGTACTAAGCCAGTATGTGGAACTGGGGGTTGTTGGGGGGTGGGGGTAACACAAGGTAAAGCTGAGGGCTTAAGACCATGATAAGATAACAGTGGTTCCTGTACTAAGCCTGGGAAATAAATTAAGTGTTTATTCATAGTTGGACTACAGCTTTGAACCATTTTACTGCGTGAAGAAAAGAACCTCCTGTCATTGTGTCAGCCTGGAAGGACATATTTTCTCGTCACATCAGCCAGCAGTATCTTTCTCTGCGGGAGGCCTTTTCATTTTTAAATCTTTTAATAGCATAGCATCAATGACAGTTTCTTGCTGAAATGTATTTTTGGAGTTATTCAGACGGGGTGTGCTTCAGTTCATTTTGACATGCCTGTCAGTTAAGAAGACATAACTGTAAAACTGAAAGGTGATTAAACTGAAAACTGACTTGACGTGAATCTATGCTGTTATACTTGTGTGATTATTTTTAACCTAAATCTATTTTTCTCTATTGCTTTCTGACTCCCAGCCTGTCCACAGAGCCAAATGAGGTAAATGAATCAGTTTACCAGAAGACATGCATGGCTGGTTATACTCCTGCTATTGACCTTGACCAAGGCACTGGCCTGAGAACTGGAGTTGTGCTGCCCACTGATCCTATGTGGCTAGGATGGGTCACTACATTACAGATATTTAGCCGATGCTCGTATCCAGAGTGACTTACACAACTTTTTTTACGTAGCATTTACTACGTTGCATCCATTTATACAGCTGGATGTATACTGAAGCAATGCGGGTTCAGTATCTTGCTCAAGGGTACAATGGCAGTGTCCTACCTGGATACTACCTACCTATTGACCTTTGGGTTACAAGACCAACTCCTTACCCGGTGTGCTACACTGCCGGGACAAATGCAGAGGAGAAATGACCCCATGGGGTCAATAAAGTATAACTTATCCTTAATACTTGCTGTTGATCAGGCATTTATGTTTATGTGCTTTGACGCCAAAGTGATGTTCATGTCATGTCATGCCAAACAACAGGAAGTTCAAGGTTGTGGGTCCTGCTCATTTGATTGTTCACGCTCTGAAAACTGAATGCCTCAATCGC
The DNA here is from genome assembly GCF_018555375.3 of Anguilla rostrata. Classification (NCBI taxonomy): domain Eukaryota; kingdom Metazoa; phylum Chordata; class Actinopteri; order Anguilliformes; family Anguillidae; genus Anguilla; species Anguilla rostrata. The sequence continues at coordinate 8,258,893 of NC_057933.1, read as the reverse complement.
TAATCGCTTCCTTTACGATGCTTGTTTTTAATTTGATCCTGGTTTGCTGCCAAGCCCTCTTGTTTGAGCTTTGCTGTCTCTTTTGCCTGTCACTTCACCAGCAGGACGGGGACCACATGGGATTGTGGAAGGAGACCTTTAAACAGTTTGTGGACATCAAGGCAAATGGTAGGTGGTTTTAGAGGTTGTCCGGCAAATCAAAAAAGCTCAACCTGTATTTGAGAGTTAGATGCTTGGTATTCTGTGCTGAACGAAAGGTTTCATGTGAATTCAGTTTTGTGTTAAAATTAAGCTATGTGGCCAGAGAGGCTATATGAGAGTTGTACTGATACAGTATTGGCCTTGAGTGTCGTGTATTGCTTCTATAAGACAGATAACATGTAGAAAAAATTAATTGCTGGTGCAATATTATTTATTTAGTGATATTATAATGGTTTGTGCGTGGAGTGATACTGTTTACAAGCAGGCTGTGTCAGATTTCCAGTCACCGTAGAGCGCGGTCTTAGCCAATCAGCATCCAGGATGGAAACAACCCGTGTTAAGAATGTGGAACCGTTTGTCCTGCAGGTCCGAGCTCGGTTGGCCTGGACTTCACCCTCCACGGCTTCTCCCATGTGTACGGTCTCCCGGAGCACGCAGACACCTTCCAGCTGAAGGACACCAGGTCAGGCTGACCGCAGGATGTATCTGGGGAGAATAGCCACGCATTTAAGCGTGCCAAGCTTATGCTTATTGATAAAAATTATTCTTTTTTTTTTTGCTAATGTGAAATGGGTGAATGTACGAGCAACAGTTGCGCAGTAATGAGAATTGTAACTGTAAGGATGCAGGTTCAAATCCCTGGTGTTGCTCCACCATTGTGCCCCACCTGGGATCTATAGTATATTATTTATGTCACTGGGTGAGCAGTTACTTACCCCCCCCCCCCCCCCCCAAAAAAAACCTCATGAACGTTCTCCTTTCATTGCAGAGATGGCGAAGCCTACCGCCTGTACAACCTGGACGTGTTTGGCTATGACATCCACAGCCGGTTGGGTCTGTACGGTTCGGTTCCGCTCCTTCTGGCCCACAAGCCCAAAAGAAGCATCGGGGTTTTCTGGCTCAACGCGTCCGAGACGCTGCTGGACATCCGGACCTCTGGGGACGGTCCCCCGGCCACAGGGGAGGTAAGATGGAGGGAAACATCGCCCACTTCCTGCTTTTGTCTCTGCGGTTCCTTTCTCCTTCTTTCTCCCTGTGTTGTGTTGTAGACACAGGGGAGCCAATTGCAGGATGCTTTGTTGGAGTTAAAACCTCCGGTTTAAACCCCTGGACAACAGAACCTCGTAACAACTGGAACGGCTATCTGAACAAGTGAAATAAGGATTTGCTGTTCCGGTTGTAGTGCAGTTTTGTGGTGTAGTCTAGGGGTTTTATACCTGAGGTGTTCCAGTTGTAGTGCAGTTTTGTGGTGCAGTGGTTTAAACCTGAGGCGTAAATACCTGCTAAGCACGCTGCAATTGACCTATTTGCAGCTTCCTTATTTTGTTGCTCCACTGATGCAAAATGTCTGAAATAAAAGAGTTCTTCGGTACAACTAGGGCCGGCATTTCGGCCACGAGGGGCTCTGTAATAGAACCCAGACATATGGCCCGGAATGGTGACATCAGAAATGGTTCTGGGTTCTCATACTGTAAACTGTTTACGAAGCTAATTTGACCTGTGCTAACGAGCAGCTCACAAGCACAAGGTTCAGTGGTCATGTGATTTTCTCAAAATCAGTTGAGGCTACAAGCGGGCTTGGCTCCAGTCCTTTTTCAGAATGCTATATTACATGGTAATAATAAATGTAATGTGTTTTCTTTTCTTTTTGTGTTTTCCCCCCTATTTCTCTGGTGCAGTCCAGATTCGAAAGTCCAGACCGTGGGGCCCGTCCATGCAACAGTGCTTTAACAGGATGAGCCACCCGGCAGTCCCTGGCTTGGCCTTTCTAATATCCAAGAGCACTTAACATCAGTCAAACACTGTGATGCTCTGTTAGAGCTTATCAAAACCTGTTGCTAATCTTGACTGCCCAAAATGTACTTACTGCCCACCCTCCTTTCAGGGGGCCAGCCCACCTCCAGTGAAGAAGAGGAGGGTGTCTGCCCACACTGACCTGCACTGGATGTCAGAGAGTGGTGTGATTGACACCTTCATCTTGCTAGGCCCCTCCCCATCCCAGGCCTTCTGTCAGTATGCAGAACTAACAGGTTATCAGACCACCCCTCTGCATCACCAACTGTCTCTTAACTTAAAACTTTCGGCTGAACACAACACAGAAACACAAGAATTGTCGGTATGCTAGCACTCTACTGTAATGCTCAGACATGTATTATTTCATGTAATAAAATAATCTCAGAAATTGAAGCCATTTACAGGAATAACCCTTTTAAATCCATTAGCCTAGTAAGTGCTTTCGCAGATCTGCTGGAGGTGTTTAACACACTGCTCTGTTGTTGCTAGGATACCAGGCCATGCCCCCCTTGTTCTCCCTGGGTTACCACCAGTGCCGCTGGAACTACGTGGACGAAGCCGACGTGGAGGAAGTGGACGCTGGGTTTGACCTCCACTCCATCCCTTATGATGTCATCTGGCTGGACATCGAGCACACGGACGGGAAGCGCTACTTCACCTGGGACCCAAAGCGCTTCCCCGACCCCGTGAGCCTACAGCACCACCTAGAGGAGAGAAACAGAAAAGTGCGTGAATAAATATCTGAGAATAAACAGCTGGGATTTTTCCCTGTCTTCCCCCCCAGGCCACTCCAAAAGAAAACCCTTCTCAAACCTGTGAATGGAACTGTCCAGTGTTATATCAACACTGATAAAGTACATCTTACTCTGTACATGTGATTTATCCAGAAGTGAACTGTATGAACAGACAAGGCAGGAGATTTTCCGCCCCGTGGTCTCTTGACCAGCATTTGCCAACCTTTTTCATTCCACGGCACACTTTCCAAATTTATAGCATCTGATGGCACCCCACTCTCAAAAGCACTCAATGTACTGATGTTGATGCAACGCATCAAAAGTAGGTATAAATGTTCAGTTTGGGGTTTTAATTAAGCAATATGCTTTTTATTGACATTATTATTTTGGCTCTTGTGCATTGGATTTGTTTCACGGCACACCTGACAGCACATCGGTTGGGAAGCGCTGCTCTAGAATCACCTCTGTATATATCTATGGCTCATTTGAACCGTTGGAGTTAAATTAACACTCAGCGTTTTGCCGTGCGGATATTCCCTGAGCATCTAAGCAGGCATCTGCTCCCCCCCACACAGCTGGTGGTCATCAGCGACCCTCACTTCAAGATGGACGCCCTCTGGCCCCTGTACTGCGAGGCCAGGCAGGGCGGCCATTTTGTGAAGGACAGAACGGGAGAGCTGTACCAGGGGTCCTGCTGGCCAGGTGAGGGGAGGAGCGTGAAGGACAAGTGCGCAGGCTCTCCTGAGGAGCCCTTTCAGTTGTGCTCCTCTCTCTCTCTCTCTCTTCCTCTCTTTCTCTTTCATTGACGTCTCTTTCATAAAACTCCCCAAAAACTAATCTAATGTCTCTCTGTACAGACTTGTCACTGCAGTCAACCAGCTGTGATTTAGCTGCTGTTTTGTGTGAGTGGATCTCAGCGTTCCTCTGGGTTTATTCTCTCTCTCTCTCTCTCTCTCTCTCTCTCTCTTTCTCTCTCTAGGTGATTCCTGTTATGTGGACTTTAGCAATCCTAAGACCCGGGCATGGTATTCCAGCCTGTTTGCTCTGGATAAGTACAAGGTGGGTTCAGAGAATGAATTATTTCTTTTTATTTATTTACCCTTTGTTTTTCCATCTCTTTTCTTATTCAGGAATACAAAAGCTAGCATTAAAAATCACAATACAAAGTATATTACGAACACAATACAAAATGATAGTATGAGGTCCCTGTACAGTGTAAAGATTTTTCCTAATGTGCCACACTACTACAATTTCTGAATTAGAGCTGAATGCGTATGTGTCTGGCGACATAGCTCAGGAGGTAAGACCGATTGTCTGGCAGTCGGAGGGTTGCCGGTTCAAACCCCGCCCTGGGCATGTCGAAGTGTCCTTGAGCAAGACACCTAACCCCTAACCCCTAACTGCTCTGGCGAATGAGAGGCATCAATTGTAAAGCGCTTTGGATAAAAGCGCTATATAAATGCAGTCCATTTACCATTACCATTTACCGTGTCTGATCCTGCATCAGGGCTCCACGCAATTTCTGTTTGTGTGGAACGACATGAACGAGCCGTCCGTGTTCAACGGGCCCGAGCAGACCATGCCCAAAGACGCAGTGCATGCTGGGGGCTGGGAGCACCGGGAGTTGCACAACCTGTACGGATTCTATCAGGTCAGTCATTCCTGAATAAACACATACGCACTGTGCTCACGCTAACTGAGGCTTTTTCATTTCTCTCTTAATTTTGACTGATTTTCCTTCGTTTCTGGTCTCGATGCTCCAGCACTTGGCCACAGTGGAGGGTCTGCTGGCTCGGTCTGGGGGCACGGAGAGGCCCTTTGTCCTGTCACGCTCCTTCTTCGCCGGGTCCCAGAGGCTGGGTGAGTTGCGCCAGGGGTAATAACACGCAGAACATTATCTCCGTTCTCCTGAGAGGAGTTCTCCACCAATCATAGAGCATGTTGCTAACAGTAAGTGGAATAAAGGCAACAGTAATTGGTGGATAGTGCCTTCTGGCTACTGTCCCTTCATGGAAAAAAGGGCTGCAGGATGTATAGCCAGAGAGTTTATTATCTTATTATTTATTGTATATATATATATATATATATATATATATATATATATATATATAGTAGCAGCCGAGTGCTACCGCTCGTTCGAGAGATGAGAGAGACAAGTTCTTTTTCAGGACGCGACTGCGTCTTTTTTTATTTTTCGGCCGCCACGCGGCTTTCTGTTCGCAATACACAATACAAGATGTATAATTTACAATTCACGGCTGACTTGCCCGTGCAGCTCTTCTTCCTCCTCCAGTTTCCCTTCTCTCTCTGTCGAGCAGCTTTTAACGTCCAGGCTCACTGTCGAGGTAATCAGCACATTGTCAATCAATCCAACAATTAACTATCCGTGCTGATTAATAAACCCCAACAGCCGTGGCGCAGAGTTCCGAGAGCCGCCCCGCCCACTCTCTCTCTGCAGCCAACGCAAAACCACGCCACCCTACCACATATATATATATATTTATTATTTATTATCTCTGAGCCACATGAGGAAACCACAACACTGTCCTCACTGAAAAGCACTACAGCAAAGCGTCCTTTTAGCAGATGTGTTTGGGTCCACACGTGTTTGTGTGTGACAGGTGCGGTGTGGACGGGCGACAATCTGGCAACCTGGGAGTACCTGAAGATTTCCATCCCCATGCTCCTGTCCCTGAGCATCACGGGCGTGGCCTTCTGTGGAGGTGAGTGCCTGACACCGCCAGGAGTGGGCGACCCTGAGTCAGATCCTCACTCTCAGATTTGAGTTTGAATGTTGTAGGCTGCATTTCAGGCAGCTCAGCTCAGTAATGGCTTTAAACACAGGGGCTTTCTGCCTTTCCTGATCCAGGGACCCCCACCCAGGCTTACCGGATTCCAGGGGATTCGTAGGCTAAAATCTGTTATATTTAAAAAAATGTTTTGAATATTTTTGAAAGTCTGTGTGTAGTCATTACATATCAAGTCTGGCCAGGGACTCCCTGCAGTACCGTCAACGTCCCCCAGGGGTCTGTAGATCCCCTGTTGAAAACCCAGGTTTTACAGGACAAGAATGAGCAGAGAAGCAGACGCTGTTATTCCTCTGCCGACCTTCCTCCCTCCCTCTCTCCCCCTCTCCCTCCCCCGCCCCCGTCCCCGTCCCCGCCCCCGTCCCCCCCGTCCCAGCGGACGTGGGCGGGTTCTTCCAGGACCCGGAGCCGGAGCTGCTGGTGCGCTGGTACCAGGCGGGGGCGCTGCAGCCCTTCTTCCGCGGCCACTCCGCCATACAGACCAAGCGGCGGGAGCCCTGGCTGTTCGGGGACGCCGTCACCGCGGCGATACGCTCTGCCGTCCAGCAGCGGTACCGCCTGCTGCCCTACTGGTACACGCTGTTCTACCACGCCCACACCACGGCTCGGCCCCCGCTCAGGTAAGCCCCGCCTCCTCTCCCTCTGTCTCCTTAAGCCCCGCCTCCTCTCCCTCTGTCTTCTCCCCCGCCTGGTTCAGAGCCGGTGCTAACGCTGATCCCCGTCCCCGTCAGGCCGCTGTGGGTGGAGTTCCCCAGGGAGCAGTGCACCTTTGCCGTGGAGCACCAGTACATGATAGGTAACAATGAGTGTGGCGCGGCGATCTTCATTCCTGGTCCCGGAGAGCCGCCGGGTCTGCTGGTTCTTGTTGCTACTCGGCACTTAATTGATCAGTTAAAGCAGTCGTTTGCACAGTTATCTCTCCTCACCTGGTTTTTTGGTTCAGTATAGGTCGCTCGTGTTAAGGAAAAAAGGCAAAAACCAGCAGACCCTGTGGCCTGCCAGAAGCAGTAATGAAGATTACTGGACTAGTGCTTTCATGTTAAAAATGGCGACGGTGTACACTGGACAGTAGCAGTAGAACCGTGTTACTCAAACCACAGTCCTCAAGGGCTTAGATCTGCTCGTTTTCCAGCCTTCCTTGGAGTCAGGCGTGAAGACAGTTTGGCTAATCGGTAGCACTAATTGTTCAGTTAATTACCCGAGAGAAGAAAACCAGAGCCAGATTTGGATTTGAGGACCAGATTTGAGTATCCCTGCCATAGAACATTAGTATTAAACACATAAGTAATATGTTATGATAAAGATACTATATTGTTTGTTGTCAAGATGGCTGGCCTTTCCCTGTAGTCTATTAAATATAAAACAGTGCCCATACATTACAAGACGAAGTCATTAGATTCTTCTTTAAAATAGGGACTGGAGCTCCTGAGCTGGAACAGGAAGGGAATAATAATGATTAAGGCAATAATGACACCAGTGCATGATGGGTAATGATAATATGGATTTCAATTATAATACTCTGAGTAATGCCATCTCTACATACAGGAAGTGCTTTGCTGGCATGTCCAGTGACTGACCCTGGAGCCACAGAGGTCAAGGTTTTACTTCCGGGAACTGGTGAGGTATGATTTGTGAGTAATGTTTGGTCTGTGATCGGCTCAGGAATTGTGTAACAGGGCAGAGTGTGTGTGTGTGTGTGTATGCATGGGTGTGTGTGTGTGTGTGTGTGTGTGTGGGTGTGTGTATGTGTGTCATGCACTGTATCAGATATCCTGTGTGTGTTGCAGAGCTGGTATGATGTGAGCACTGCTCAGGTCTTCAGAGGTGGCAGGACTGTGAGCTTCCCTGTGACTCTGGACACTGTGAGTCTTCATCGCCACTGCTTCTGCTCTTCATGTCTCCACAAGTACTGCATTATCAGAAACATATTTCACCCTGCATTTCTGCTGTATCTCTCTCTCTCTCTCTCTCTCTCTCTCTCTCTCGCGCTCTCCTCTCTTCTCTCTCTCTCTCCTCTCTCTTCTCTCTCTCTCTCCTCTCTCTCTCTTCTCTCTCTCTCTCTTCTCTCCTCTCTCTCCTCCCTCCCTCCCTCCTACCCCCCTCTCAGGTCCCCCTGTTTCAGCATGGGGGCGCGGTGGTCAGCCGGAGGACGGAGTCTGGATCCTGCACAGCCGACCTGCAGAAGCTCCCCTTCACTCTCACTGTCGCCCTGGACTCCAAGGCAAGGAAGAGCGGTCTCCCGGGCCCACTATTCACACGGCATCTCTGAGTAGTACTGCTGGTCAATAATCAGTCCTACCTTTAAGCTCATGGTGGATATAGTTAGGATATGGACAGTGGAAGGCTGACTGTAGGTCAACAGCCCTGCTCTGTGATACTTTATGGAAATGGACCCAGATCAGTATGATGAATAGCTTTGATGGCTTGCATATTCACACGCTATGCAAATGGTTGCTCTGCCTTATCATTCAGTGTAAATGCTATTTAAAAACTATGTAAACTCAGTGTGAATGTTGTGTGAGTGATGTGTAAGTGCTGTGTAAATGCTATGTAAATCCTGTGTAAAAGTTGTGTGAGTGATGTGTAAGTGCTGTGTAAATTCTGTGTAAGTGCTGTGTAAATGTTTTGCAAACGCTGTGTAAATTCTGTGCTAATGCTGTGTTAAGTTCTGTATAAGTGGTGCGTAAACGCCGTGTAAATGCTGTGTAAATGTTGTGTAAACACTGCTGTAAAGGCTGTCACCTTGCAGGGCTGCGCAGAGGGGGACCTGTACCTGGATGACGGATACTCCTTCAACTTCCGGGACAGGAAGCAGTTTGCTCTGCGCCGTTTTTCCCTGGAGCGGGGTCGTCTGCTGAATCGGTGAGATGAAGGTTTTCCCAGAAGGCTGGGTTTTGTGCTGTTCCAGTTCCTTCATACAAATGATTTACTTGAACTTGAACCAAATGTTATTTTCCCTACAGGCTGGGCTCTTAATTTGGTACATGAGATTCCAGCCTTAGGAACTTGCTATAGTGCTCACGAATATTCTCCCAACATACCCACACGCACACATATACACTGACACACACACACGCACATGCACACACGCACACATACACACTCACACACACACACACATACTCATACGTACACACACACACACACACTCATACGTACACACGTTCGCACACACACAACGCACGCACGCACACACACACACACACACACGCACACATACACACTCATACACACACATACGCACGCACACACGCACACATACACACACACACACATACGCTCGCACACACAAACACACACGCACACACACACACTCACCTAAGCTCTGCTTGTTGCGTTTTTAGCTGCGCAGACGACAGGGGGAAGTATGATGCAGAGTGCTCTGTGCAGTCCGTCCGCTTCCTGGGGGTGAAGAAGAAGCCGTCTGCAGTGACTGCGCAGATCTCAGGTGAGAAACCTGCCTGCCAAAGCCAATCTTTTCATAAACAGAACAAAACATAACATAATGACGAGAGCAGGCCATTCTGCCGAACATTGCTCGCCATTTTTTAGCCATTTAAATTAGTTCTCTGATTGCCTTTCAGACTAGATTGTATCTAGTCTGCTATAATTTGTTATAATTATAACAGATTAACAGTTATAATCCGTTTGAAATGCCAACAACATTCAAATATTTACCTTTGCTGAGTTATGTTTGGCTCAGCTGGATCAAAATGGATCAGTTGCTTTTGGCTGTTGAATGAAAAACGGTGTGTTAAGCTAATAAATCACGTTTTACTGGTTTCTCCTCCATATGTTCTTGTGGTGTGGGGATGGCTGGTTTAAACAGCCACACCTGCCCTGGGTCAAGCTAATTAGACCTGGCCAATTGGGTAAGAATGAGATAATTGGCCAGGCTAATTGGACCCGGGAACAGGAGTGGCTGCACCTGTGCGTAGTGAGGTAATCAGTGCGCACAGTTTAAATCTGCCATCCCCACTCACACAAGGGGAGCCTCTTTCATGACTGTGTTAACATCTGCTCTTTGGCTGTAACATCTTGCCACCCTCGTAAATAAACGTGGACTGTTTGAACATCATCTCCCTGTGTCTCTGTGCTGGAGGGCCCCTTGGAAAGCCACTTCGGTGGCCTGTGGCAGGCTTGTTTGCCACAGTTCTCACTTAGGATCAGGTCCTGGGTAGGCTATATTTGACACATCACCACAATTCTTTCAAGATGAGAGTTTAATTGGGGCGACATAGCTCAGGAGTTAAGACCGATTGTCTGGCAGTCGGAGGGTTGCCGGTTTAAACCTCGCCCTGGGCATGTCGAAGTGTCCTTGAGCAAGACACCTAACCCCTAACTGCTCTGGCGAATGAGAGGCATCAATTGTAAAGCGCTTTGGATAAAAGCGCTATATAAATGCAGTCCATTTACCATTTAAGAATGATACCGCGATTATTTACATCTGTTTTAAAGCCCTTCTTCTTGCTGTTGCTACACGTCGCTGTTTTGCTGTTTATCTATGATCAGTAGTTCTGGAATGCTACTGCTGTTAGCTAAGCTGTGACCTGTGTAAGAACACTCAAAAGACCCTTCTGTTGTGTTGGCAATGTAGTGTAGTGGTTAGGGAACTGGGTTTGAAACTCCCAAGGTTGCAGGGTTGATTCCCAGGAGGGGCATTGCTGCTGTATCATTGAGCAAGGTACATAAGCTGGATTTCTTCAGTAAATATCCAGCTGTAAAAAAGTGACTCTGGAGACATTATAGTATCTGCTAAACAGCTAATGATGTGAAATGTAAAATGTTAAAATGTGGAAGCATCCATGAGGTCTCTGTTTCTGTCCCCCTCAGGTCTCCTGAAGGATTGCACTGAGGTCCAGTACCAAGCAGCGAGCAACATGCTGACAGTGGGGGGCCTGGATCTGGATGTAGAAAAGGACTGGGAAATTAGGATCCTCTAGAAACTCATTTTCCCAGCATGCACTGCACACAATGCAACATGCACTGTGTATTGTTCTGGAATCCAGCCGACACAAAACCTTCTCACAATGTTGCTGCAATGTAGTGGCAATGTGATAACATTGACAAAACAATCCAGTAAAAAAAGGTTTCGATGTAAAATATTCACCCAAGAGTGTACGTGGATTGGCTGCAGTTTAAGCTAAAACGTTCTTAACTCATTTAATGGTGGCTGTTACCAGTCCAACGCACTGGCGGTCACAAGAAAGAGAATGTCCTGCAGGCTACAGTCACGGAAGACACTCTCGTCTTTCTAGAGGAGGATGATGATAATGATGATGATGATGGTGTTACAGTCTTATTTCAGATAGTTTGCCTTCTATTTTGAGTGCAGATTTGCACATGATGTCTATTTCCGGAAAATGTAAAAATTATCTAAAACTCCAAATGCCCACCAGTACTGCCAGAACAGGTATGGCAGAGAATAAATTATGTACGTCTCTGTTCACCTCTATTCCTTATTGTTTTAAAAACTTCTCAGCAGAGAGAGAGAGAGAAACTTGGAAAGAACTTAGAAAATTGTCAAATCAAAAACACACAGACCCAAATAACTCAAATATACGCCTTCTTTACTGTGAAGTACTAAAGCAATATAAACGTACACTCAGAAACAAAAAGGCACAATACACTCATACGCAACTGACAGAAATTGAGGAGTTAATAAATACAGATCAATTTTGGGACCATTGGAACTTGAATTGGCTATTAAAGATAATCAAATCCGGTGGACTTCTCGATTACTGAACTTAGAGCTTAAAGATAAAATAAAAAAATTGAAACCTAAAAAATCATCTGGACCTGCCAGTATATTAAATGAGATGTTAAAATGCGCAAGCACAAAATGTCAACCGGCCATCCTAAAATTTTTCAATTTGGTTCTGAGTGTAGGTTACTTCCCTGACATTTGGAACCATGGGCTTATAACACCAATACCCAGAAATGGAGATAAATTTGACCCAAACAATTACCAAGGTATCTGTGCAAACAGTAATCTGGGGAAGGTTCTTTGTAGTATCATAAATTCTAGACTTTTAACCTTCCTTATTAAGCAGAATGTCCTGAGAAGTCAGATTGTATTTTTACCAAATCACCGCACAGCTGATCACATTTACACCCTACACACCCTAATTGAGAAATACGTAACCCAAAACAAAAAACAAATATTTGCTTGCTTTATTGATTTTAGAAAAGCATTTGATTCTATTTGGCATCAAGTGTTATTCTACAAAATTATTGAAAGTGGTGTAGGGGGTGAAACCTATGTATACAGGGAACAAATGCGGCATAAAATTGGCAACAAAAGAACACACTTCTGGAGTGAGACAGGACTGCAGCCTTAGCCCAACTCTTTTCAATATTTATGTTAATGAATTGGCAAACATACTAGAAAAAGCTGCAGTGCCTGGTCTCACTCTACACAACTCAGAGATCAAGTGCCTGTTCTATGCAGATTACCTGGTTCTCCTTTCCCCCAGTGAACAGGGGTTACAGAAAAGCCTAGATCTGCTAGAACAGTACTGCCAGACCTGGGCCCTGGCAGTAAACCTTAACAAAACTAAAATTATGACATTCCAAAAAAGATCCAGATCTCAGGGAACAAAACACAAAATTCATGTTAGGAACACCTTACACTGAACTTTCCTCAAATTGCAATTATTTAGGGCTAAAAATCAGTTCCACAGGAAACTTCAACATTGCAGTGAATGAACTAAGGGAGCACACAGGGTCTTCTACGCCATAAAATGACAAATTGCTGTAGAGATTCCAATTAGGATTTGGCTTAAAATCTTTGGAGCTGTTATCGAACCAATTGCTCTTTATGGCAGTGAAGTCATAGAATCAGTCAAGAATTTGGCAAATGGGACAAACATCCAATTGAAACCCTGCATGTAGAATTCTGTAAACATATCCTGAAATTTCATAGAAACACAACTGACAATACATGCAGGGCAGAATTTGGCCAATGCCCATTACTTATCAAAATATAAAAAAGGTCAATCAAGTTTTGGAAGCACCTAAAACAAAGTGACCCCCACTTACATCAATACAAAGCCCTGCAATACCAAGAGTTGAGAAAAGCAGACAGTCCCCTCACTCATCTGGTCCTGAGCCTTAGTTCTCCACATAGACCAACACACACTAACACCTCACCTGCTCAGGATCAGAACAAATCTACAAACATAATTAGAATAAACCAAATTGCAACACAGCTGAAACAGAATTATATAACCTACTGGGAAACTGAAACAAAACAAAAGTAAAATGAATGATATTTGGCCCTGAAAAGAGAGCATGCTGTAGCGAACTACCTGACCATAGTTACTGACAAAAAATTGAGAACCACCTTGACGAGGTACAGACTCAGCGAGCACCACTTAGCCATAGAAACTGGCAGGCACAGAAAATCATGTTTGCCAGAAGAAAAAAGATTGTTCCAACAATGCTAAGGCAAACAAATTGAAACAGAAGAACACTTCCTGATGGAATGCACCAAATTTGATCAAATTCGCCAAAAATGATCCAGAAATGTCCCCAATTCAGTATTCAATGATACACCTGATGAAGATAGATTACCTTTCCTATTAGGAGAAAAAAAAGGTATCTGCATACTAGCAGCACAATTTGTGTTCTCTTGCCATAATCTGAGGGACAATGTGTGACCATGTCATGCACACATTCGCACACAGCATACACATGTACAAGCAGACACATATTCACTCGTGCACACAACACACAGATAGTCAGACAGACACACACACCTAACATCACTTACTGCTGATGTTTTTGTCATAGGCTTGGCCCTTTTTTTTTAAATAACAAGTTCATAATCCAGCATTTATTGTATATACTAGTTGTATCTTGTAACCACTGCTTTGGCAACATGTCAATAAAGCGCTTTGAAATTGAATTGAGAGAGAGAGAGAGAGAGAGGGAGGGAGGGAGGGAGGGAGGGAGGGAGGGAGAGAGAGAAGTAACCAAGAGTTAGACAAAACTTAAGGGGAAGTGCCTTGGCTTATTTTTTTTTTTTCTTTATCTCTGCAGTTAAGATGAAGGGAATAGTGACGTTGGGGAGCACGTGCTGCTCTGCAGTCCCGTGGAAAGGAGAGCATAGGTTTAGGGAAGCCGTGAGGAGAGGACAGAGAGCGACAGCACAGCGCCACACCTACAGCAGCGGGCTGCGCGTAAACTCCCCGAGGAGCTTCTGACCGCCGTTTCTTTAAGCGTCGTGCGCGCGTGTGTGTGTTGACATTTCATCGGCTCCTTTCGTGACTTCTATTTTACAAAAAAAAAAAAAAACACTTCCTCAATGGCACCGGTGGAGCAGGGGGCGAGCGCGCGGAATGAGCAAGGGAAGCGAGAAGAGAGAGAGAAAGCGAGTGAGAGCGAGCAGGAAGAGGAGGAGGAGGCGGTCGTCGCGGTGAATGCCCGTCACACAAGGCCAGGGCTGGCGCCGCGGAACAACGTGGAATACACCGGTCCGCTCCCCGCGGACCCCATCCTAATACGGCACCGCCACGTGGTCGCCTTGCCGCCGCAGGACTTCCAGGAGCTGCGGGACGGGCACGCCAAGAACCATTTGCTGTTCGAGGACCCGCGGTTCCCCGCCAACGATTCCTCCCTGTACCCCTCTGGCGAGTGTCCCCTCGCCTGCGAGTGGAAGCGGCCGTCTGTGAGTATGGCCGTCGCCAACGGCGATATGAATATTCATGGTGTTAATGAAGCCGTAGGAGGTGAAACTGCATGCGGGTGGTAATGATTTTTTGGGAAATCTTTTTAAATCGGCCGAAGGCCACGGTCGAGATGGGGCACGGGGGCAAGTGCGCCACCCCATCACATTTGAAATGAACAGCGCTTATGTCTCCCACAGAAACTGAAAAGTGAAATTTTTAAAAAATTATTTTAAAAGAAAAAACTAATGTAAATGTTATGTAAAAATTGTACAAGAGTGTCTGCTAAATGCTTGTAATGTAACTGAAGCACTTAATGGAGCACAATGGTGACAATATAATAATAATAATAATGCCATATACAGTGCAGTATGCCAGAACAAAAATAAAATGCATTTTATACAATTTATGTAATAAGTAGTAATTGAGAGGTTGGCCTGCCATACAGCAATCATGATATAACGATGACAGCCGCAGAAATAATCTGAAAGTAAAAACGTGTGTGTGGAAGTGGATAAATGAAGTGTCAGGTTCAGATAGTGGCAGATTCAGTTCCACCACACGGTCAGCGAAAGATGGGGCAGCATTTGTTTGTCTCCACGTGTGTTGGACTGTTGAGTGGGGACCAGTGGTGTTGCCTTAAAGCTGTGCTGACCCAGCGAAAAGAATTTCCACAGAAATGGACAATAAAGGTGTCACATAGTGTTGTAATATGCCCCGTTTGACCTTTGAAAAAAGCCATCAAAACCTGCATGTAATTTAAAAAATACATAGAAAAGCAGAAAGTTGTCCAGACTTGCTAAAATAAAGGTATATTAAAGTGGTGTAATGTAATAACTTGAATGCTTGTATGTGGAAGGATTTCAAAGGGATGTTGTTTTTTTAAATGAAATTTAATTTTATAATACTGGTGCTAAGTAAAAAGAAGAAAAATAAATATCCCTAGCCTTTGTAAATACCTGTCATTCAATGGGCAAAAAAAAACAAAATAACATACTCAATGACGTATAGCATGTGGTTAAATGTCACTTATACGTTCTTCCTTTGGATATGGATCGAGATCCACAGAGGTGTTCATGAGATGTGGACGAAGTCAAGTCAAGTGAGACTCCATTTCCTCTACAGCAATTACAGCAGAAGTACCATTATATAGATCTGTCGCGCACACAGCTAGTCGCCCTTGTGAGATTACATTACATTACATTTATTTAGCAGACGCTTTTATCCAAAGCGACGTACAAAGGTAAGGTACAGTACTAATTTGGTACAGTTGTTCATAGCCGAGAGCACAAGAGATTTGTGATGTACAGCGCGTGATGTAAACAGGTGAATTTTGGCAGCCATTTCATGTTTGATACCCAGAGTTTAGCAGCATTTAGCAGCTGAAACAAAGGGTGGAGTGAACTCACGGGGTACGGTAACAACAGAAAAAAAAAGGGGGGGTGGGGGAAGGGGGGGCAGTGGGGGGGGCGTGGTTTGCCTCCACGGGATTAAAGCTCCTGTGGTTATGCTGAGAGTGCTCGATGTTGAACTCCCATTGAGGATAGGTTTAAAGGCCCTGAATACCTTCTGCTGAGGCAGGTCGACCCCTCCCACGGCTCTTTAGACCGAGCCCCCCGTGCCGCACGCTCGTCATTGTGCGCCCCAACAATGACGAGCGTGTGAGGGCCGCTTCGCCGGCCCTGCTGACTGGGGTGGGGGGTCCTGGCTGTTTTTGTTCAGGAGCCAATGAGAATCCAGTGCTGGGAACTGTTTTGTGTATATGTGTGTGTGTGTGTGTGTGTGTGTGGGGGGGGGTCCTGGCTGTTATTGTTCAGGAGCCAATGAGAATCCAGTGCTGGGAACTGTTTTGTGTATGTGTGTGTTTTTGTTTGTGTGGGTGTGTGTGTGTATGTGTGTGTGTGTGTGTGTGTTTTTGTTTGTGTGTGTGTGTGTGTGTATGTGTGTGTGTGTTTTTTTGTTTGTGTGTGTGTGTGTGTGTGTGTGTGAGAGTGAATGCCTGTGTTTTCACCCATTCCCGTGTGACATTAAAGCCCAGGGAAGAGTGACATCACTAGGGGAGGTGACCAATGAGGGGTCAGCTGTTTGGATTTATGCCAGGTTTTTTAGGTTTTTTAGCATATACTAGAGGTGGCAATAGCCAGTTAAAAAAAAAAAGGTGAGCAAAAATGCCCTACACTCCGGCTGGCTTTTTCTGCGACCGACTGATTCGGGAAAGGGAACGCAGGGACGGGGAGGGATCCCTCAGCCAGCCCCTGCGTTTCAACGGCCAGGACTTCAGCGTCCTGAAGCAGGAGTGCGTCCAGAAGAAGAGCCTGTTTGAGGATGACATGTTTCAGGCCACCGTGGAGTCGCTGGGTTACAAAGAACTGGGCCACAAGTCCAACAAGGTCAAGAACATCGTGTGGAAGAGACCCAAGGTAGGGGGAGCAGGAGCCAGTCGAGGTGGGGGGGGGGACGTGTGGAGGCCCTCGGTCTTGGGATGGCACCAGGAGGGGACGATGAGTTGGGAGATGAGTTTCGCAGACGGACGGGGGGTAGAGGAGAGAGGTGGGAAGGGATACTCGAGTTTGCAACATGGCGGCAGCAACGGTACACTGGCCACAGGCACGCTGACCGGATGAAAAGACGATAATTTGAGGAGACCTTAGATTTGAGTGTCAAACGCTACAGTACTGAATGGATTTGGTGTATTTAAGATGAAGAGAGAGCAAAGCCTTTTTTTGTGTTGGGCCGTTTTGTTTGTAGAACCTTCAGCTGTTTGATGGAATGTTGGCTATCTGTGTTCCGTGGGAGTGATCTGATTTCCTGTGGACGTTGTCTGAACATGTTGAGTGAATGCCGATCATGTTTGTAGGGAATGATACACACACACAATGGTTTTTTACGTAAGTGACGGTGCATGACATCTCAATTACTGTACATAGTCTACTATCAGAAAGATTGTCTTCATACAGGAATTGAGATAATGTTTATTGAGAGAAAGATTAGTGTGTACTGGGCATGAATAAAAATGCAATCAGGATTTCATTCACAATCAGATAACGTAACTTCGGGAATTTTGAAGATACATTGCAATACTATTTCGCCGACTCATCTTGAGGACATGTTCAAACGAGACACAGATGACACAAAAACACAGGCACTGTCATGTAAACCTGGAACTCCCCACTGGCCATCCTACTGAGAATGAGGGGAACAGTGTGCAGGGCAAGTGAGAGCCCACCAACCCACAATTCCATGGGGCAACAACTATGAGGATGTGTGGAACTGTTAGAATCACAGTTAAGGTGTGCCCTGTCTTATCATGCGAGCAACATGCTGAAAAATAACTCACTGAGTTAATGATGATGTTTTATTCACAGAAATTAAACTGGGTGTGTGTGTGTGTTTGTGAGAGAGAGAGTGTGTGTGTGTCAGTGTGACTTCCTGTTTTTTTACATGGAGGAGAGTCAGACCAAAATTGATTCCTTTGTTTGGTTTATATGAAGTGGTAGATTTCCATCTCTGCTGATGGAGACCATAAATGTGCGTTAGGTCAATCAAAGAACAAAAGCCTGCCGTTCTCTAACACTGTTCTGGTGTCTGTGCTTCAGTTCTGAATCACGCAAAAGTATTATCTCACAGTTTGCAAGATCTCCCTACCTGCGCTGATCACTTGCAAGTGGATGTGAACTGTTGGTAATTTATGATGCAAATCAGTGTTCTGACTGAGCTTTGAGTTCTCTGAGTTCAAAGCAGTCATAAAGTTTGAAGAGCTCCGCTGCTGTAGCCTGGGGTCTCATACCCATATCGATATTAGCTTCTTATGAAAATAGAATTTTCCTAAACAAGGGCGTTCGGCTGAGTTGCGGAAGGCTGAAAATATTCAAGACCATTCCGTTTGCCCTGGATACCATGAAGTATATTCCATTAAAATGTTTAATCTCTGTATTGCTTATGACAAATTAAGAAGCTTTTTATCCAGGTACACTTTACACACATAGGTATTCTCCCAGTTGGGTTATTTCTTAAAGGAAGGAAACACCACCACATTGACATGTATCAGGTGAATAGTTCTTCAACAAAATACAAAAATTCACAAATAATAAAAAAATAATAGTTACTCACTACAGTAATATTTAGTGATTTTGTTAGGCTGACTAACTCATGAACTCATGAATATGATTTGGCCATGATCAGCAAGGATGCCTCAAGTCGCTGTTGAAAGATTGTGATAAGATTCACAATGTTATTTTAAATATTGAGGTGCTGCCGAGGAAGAGCGCTATATAGAAATGGACTGAGAAGCTGGAAGAAGCATTCCCAGCAAATCGCCACAAATAATCACCTGTGCGTCACTTCAGAAACACCACACTGATATGGGGAAACGCCATTCTATCGGAGGACAACGGAGTCGGGAGTCACAGCTATCTAGGGTAGTCACGTGACCCATTCTCTCCCAGGAGGGGGCACTGCAGTCTTTGGGTTGCCAGGCCTGCAAGGGTACCTCACCACTGATTCTCATTCACAAAGCAGGTGCCTAATACCTCTGTGACTGCTCTGGCACCTGGCAACCACAGGGCAAGCTGGACCGACATCGTCGTTGAATTTAATTGAAGTTCTGCTCCGATTAGGAAGGTGACCCCTGCAACAGTTAATCTCTCCGCAGTGTGCACAGCATCAAGACTTGCATTGAGTTCTACGTGCTTTTAATGTTCTTTGCAGGACAAATACTTTGCAGACACTCGTGTAGGCATGTTAAATACGGTTGAAATCATCCAGAGGAATAGGAGAGGTTCCAAAATTTGAGATCCTTAAAATTTTCAAAGAGGAAAAACGTTTCATTGGACCTTGCTTCTAAATTCTGAGGACTGTATTTGAATGAAATAGGCCCGCTCCTTCAGGCCCAAACTAGAAGCCAGCTTGGGCTTCTGGGCCAGTTAAAGAGACACAGACGTGTTGCTTCACCAAAGTCAACCAATTATGCCAACGTATTGTGTGAAATATTCCTAAGAGGAATTATAAATTCCTTCCTAAAGATAAATTTAAAACAAATCCTTAGCCCAACTGGAAACCATGAGTGAACATTCTAAATGCATGAATGGATCAACGGTCAACTTATAACTGGGGTGTCAAAAAAGCAAATAAAAATTTTATGAAAATAAGTGATACTATCCAAGTTCCTGAAATAAACTGAGAATATTTTTGATACTGCAATGGCAAAAGGGTTAAGGTTTGCTTAAATAAAGTGTCATGTTGCACAGTAAAACATGACTTTTGGGACACTTCACTTTTCTGTAAATTAGTGTTTATGAAGTTCAAATTATGATTGGCTGAAGATAAGCAAGGGGGTTTGCCTTCAAATGAGTGGTTCTTTAGGTTCTTTAGCCCTATTGGAGCCTAGCCAGGCCTGCCTCCGAAGGCTTGCTTAGTTTTGCATTATTTGGTTTGTAACACTGTACACCCCACAACTTTGAATAGAAGCTTACAGTAAATACACAGTGTAAAGTCGGAGAAGTTGGAGAAATCATTCTGTTCTATTCGCCAGCAATAGGTCAGTGAGGTGGTGCTACCAAGATGGCTGACTATGTTTGAGACAGAGATTTCGGTCCCTGCTGGACTCAGAGTTGGGCTGACACATATAGTTCTGATCCCATCACAGTGTGAGTGAGGTTCGCTTCAGGCTCCTTAAAATCTGATAAATTGCAGTGGCCTAACCGGAATGGTTCCCTTGGAAACAGGAGAACTCAGGTTAACAACCTAGAACTCAGGTTAGGATATTACATGTCCTACAAAATCTATCTAGCATATACACGACATCTCAAATGTATTTCAGCTTCAAAGTTAGTCCTCCTACATCAAAATCAAAGACAAAGGCTCCTGCTCATCTTTTCGCTGAGAGTAAGTGTGACCTTTACCTTTGTCTGTCTACCTGTCTGCTCTTCGGCAGGACATCTGCGAGAACCCCCAGTTCATCGTGGGAGGGGCCAGCAGGACGGACATCTGTCAGGGGGACCTGGGTAAGCCACACCTGCTCCGAGCACAGGTTACATGTAGCCACGGCAACAAGAACACCTCAGTGCAGCGGACTCAGTTCACCGTGTCTATGCGCGGCTTCCCAGGAAATGGAGGGTGTTGCCGTACAATTTTGCTCGCCATTATAGAAACGCAGAGAATCACTGGAAGAGAATTACACTAGTGCTAGTTGCTTCAGAATGTTTTAGAGCATCATATTGTGTTTCTGACATGAGGGATTTTCAGAGCACTCTGAGCATATTTTAGCTTAGGTGAGACAGTACATATATAATCTGCAGGCTGAACAGGCGGCTAGCCAGGCACATTTCGTGACACAGCCAAACGTCTGACACAGCAACATTTGGAGAAAGAATGTCTCTTCTTTCTCAGTAGGCACCGAATGCAGTCAAAGCAGTAAAGATAGAGGACTGAGCCTTTTGGAAAGTGTTATGCAATAGACTGAAAATAGAACATTACGAAATTTCCAATGCATACTTCGGGTGTCAGAGTAAGGTACATGTGCTGGGGGCACTGGGACAGTGTATTTATCAAGAATAAGGTACACGTACAGGGGGCACTGGGGTAGTATATTTATCCAGAATAAGGTGCATGCACAAGGGACAGTTAGGTAGTATATTTATCCAGAATAAGGTACATGTACAGGGGGCACTGGGGTAGTATATTTATCCAGAATAAGGTGCATGCACAGGGGGCACTGGGGTAGGATATTTATCCAGAATAAGGTGCATGCACAAGGGACAGTTAGGTAGTATATTTATCCAGAATAAGGTGCATGCACAGGGGGCACTGGGATAGTATATTCATCCAGAGTAATTACATGTGCCAGGGGCAGTAGGTGTATATTTACCAAATAAGGTCATGCACAGATGGGACACTGGTATAGTATATTTATCAGAATAAGGGGCAGCACAAGTGGGACATGGCTTGTAATTTATCGAATAGGTGAATGAACAAGGACAGTTCATGATACTTCTTCAGATAAGGTATGCAGGGGCACTGGGACAGTTATTTATCAAGAATAAGGTACATGTACAGGGGGCACTGGGGTAGTATATTTATCCAGAATAAGGTGCATGCACAAGGGGGCACTGGGATAGTATATTTATCCAGAATAAGGTGCATGTATAGGGGACACTGGTATAGTATATTTATCCAGAATAAGGTGCATGTACAGGGGACAGTTGGGTAGTATATTTATCCAGAATAAGGTACATGTGCAGGGGGCACTGGGGTAGTATATTTATCCAGAGTAAGGTGCATGCACAGGGGGCAGTTGGATAGTATATTTATCCAGAATAAGGTACATGTGCTGGGGGCAGTTGGGTAGTATATTTATCCAGAATAAGGTACATATATAATGGGTAAGGACACATAAAAGGGGGTAGTGGGGTAAATTTGAAGCTCTCTCCTCCTATGGCCCCTGTATGGGGCTTACTCCACCGGAAGGGAATCTCACTGGCTGCACTTCTCATTGTCCCGGTGCTGGGACAGAACAAAAGGGGGTGGGGGGGGGGGGCGGGCATGTGCAGGCTGTCACCCCCCCTGCCCCCTGGCAAACATTGTTTCAGGACAGGACACAAAAACGCCTCTGGCACCTTCCCCAAAAACAATTAAAAAGACCCGTGTCAGCAGGACGGTGCGTGACAATCTGCGCTCAAATGAGGGAGGAGCAAATTAGTATTCCTGTCTGGTTACCTGTATTTTTTTTTCCTAAAAGAAATGAAGAAAGAAAAAAGAGTTGTAAATGTGGGCCATATGCAGACAACCTGGCCTGGCAGCCGGTTAAACAAACAGTTGGGGCATTGTCAGGAGACATGATGTGGCATTCAAAGCAAAGCTGAATTTAAAATTCAAATTTAAGTTAGTGTTCTAGAACTCCATTGCTTTCAGTTACCAGTAGTGATTGTTACATCAGCCATAGAATGTTCAGTGAAGAATGTTTTGTGATCTTACATCTTAAAGGGTTAAAGGTTTAGATGCAGGTAAACTACTGCTAACCCCACCTGTGTCCAGCTTCACTCCGCTTGCCTCCACCATACAATACCCCACCTGTGGACCAAACCGTTTCATCTGTACATGTCCCGTGTGATTACCCAAAACACAAACTGGGTGCCACTTGTCATCCCTCACGGTGTAAAAAATGGCTGGTTGTTATCGCGGTTCCCGCAGGTGACTGCTGGCTCCTGGCGGCCATCGCCTGCTTGACTCTGAATGAAAAGCTGCTGTACAGAGTGGTGCCTCTGGAGCAGAGCTTCACAGAGAACTACGCTGGCATCTTTCACTTCCAGGTGAGGCCGTCAAGCTCCGTGCAAGTGTTTGACCCCCGAGGTTCACTGCATAATTTACCTCCATACAATCTTAAGGCCGAATCTTCATTAAAACCTCTTAATCTCTCTCTCTCTCTCTCTATCTCTTTTTCTCAATTTCATTTTCTCTCTCTTTCTCTCTCTGTCCACTCTCGAAACCTCTCTGTTTTTTTAACGCCTGGTCCCTTTCATCATTCGGTTTCCTGCAGTTCTGGCGCTATGGCGACTGGGTCGACGTCGTCATTGACGACCGCATCCCTACGTTCAATAACCAGCTGGTCTTCACCAAGTCAGCGGAGAGGAATGAGTTCTGGAGCGCCCTCCTGGAGAAAGCCTATGCCAAGTGAGCTGGATGACTATTTACCTTTATTAACCTGTTTATTAACCTTTATTAACCTGTTTATTGACCTTCATTAATCTGTTTATTAACCTTCATTAACCTGTTTATTAACCTTCATTTACATTTATGAACCTGTTTATTAACCTTCATTTACGTTTATTAACCTGTATATTAACCTTCAATTACGTTTACATTACATTTATGAACTTGTTTAATAACCTTTATTTACATTAGGTAACACGTTTATTAACCTTTATTTATGTCCATTAACCAGTTTACTAACCTTTATTTACATTTATTAACCTGTTATAAATCTATGTTTTTTAACCACAGAGCACCTTCGTCCTCCAACATCTATATTTCTTTCCCCCTCAGAACTCTCCTCACTTCATCTTTTCTCATGTCCAATCACCAGTTTTTAATCAATTTTTCTTCTCCTCTCCGCCCCCTCCCATCTATCTCAAATATTAAAGTTATTTGTCAAGGCCATCGATTCTAGAAATACATTGCACCTCAATTCAAGGACTGAAAAACAGCCGTAATGTTCTGCTTTTTGATTTATACAACGAGTGAATTGAATTTCAAGGAATGTCATTACTGGGTGAACTGAAATTGGAATCGACCCCATGGCCATCTGAATAACCTGAATCCATGCACATGCCTCCCTTCAAAATAGTAACTCATTTTTCTGTCTCTCTATCTCTCTCTCTCACTTCCTCTTTTCTTCCCAACATACTCAACATTTCCTACTGAATTGTGCCCCGTGCTACCGACCACCCCTCCCCCTCCACCCCCCCGCCTCTTTGGCCAGGCTTCATGGCTCCTACGAGGCCCTGAAGGGCGGGAACACCACGGAGGCCATGGAGGACTTCACTGGAGGGGTGACAGAATTCTACGAAATGAAGGAGGCCCCCAAGGAGCTCTACAAGATCATGAAGAAGGCCCTGGAGAGGGGGTCTCTCATGGGCTGCTCCATCGATGTGCGTTACCCCCACTGTTGAAATGAAATACAGTCATTAAGAACCGATGCAGAGTGAATAAAAAAATGAATACAAGTCGATCTCTCTCTCTGTCTCTTGCTCCCTCTCTCTCTCTTTCCCTCTCTCTCTCTTTCCCTCTCTCTCTTTCCCTCTCCCTCTCCCACTCTCTCAAATTCAAATTCAAAATGCTTTATTGGCATGAAATACAGTTGTGCATATTGCCAAAGCGTACACACAGAAACAGAATAGGAATACAAACAACCTGAAATACAAACAACATTGTGGTAACGATAACAATGCAATTAACAGTGTGGTAATGGCCCTCTCTCTCTCTCTCTCTCTCTCTCTCTCTGCCTCTTCCAGTCCCTGGTTCCTGCCCGGTTTGAGACCCGTACAGTGACAGGACTGGTCAAAGGCCACGCCTACTCTGTGACAGCAGTAGAGGAGGTGGGCTCACGGAGGGGGTTTGAGACTGCGTTTGTAGTTTGAGAGAGGCTGTGACACTGTGCTCTGTGTGTGTGTGTGTGTGTGTGTGTGAGAGGCTGTGACACTGTGCTGAGTGTGTGTGTGAGAGGCTGTGACACTGTGCTGTGTGTGTGTGTGAGAGTCTGTGACACTGTGTGTGTGTATGTGTGAGAGAGGCTGTGACACTGTGCTGTGTGTGTGTGTGAGAGGCTGTGACACTGTGCTGAGTGTGTGTGTGAGAGGCTGTGACACTGTGCTGTGTGTGTGTGTGAGAGGCTGTGACACTGTGCTGTGTGTGTGTGTGTGAGAGAGAGGCTGTGACACTGTGCTGTGTGTGTGTGTGTGAGAGAGAGGCTGTGACACTGTGCTGTGTGTGTGTGTGAGAGGCTGTGACACTGTGCTGTGTGTGTGTGTGTGTGTGAGAGCCTGTGACACTCTGACTGTGCTGATCTGTGCTGTGTCTCCAGTGTAAACAGTCTCAGAGTAAGGAGACCAAGGTGCGTCTGGTGCGGCTTCGGAACCCGTGGGGCCAGGTGGAGTGGAACGGCCCCTGGAGTGACAAGTGAGTGACCCCCTGCTGCCTAGATGGACCCTGTCCTCATCATCTCCCAGCAACATGGCTGAGCCTAGCAATTACTGCCAATCGTTAGCATGTAGCGCAATACTGCTCACCGTACCACAGTCCAGCACCTCACCAGATAATGCAGCCTGATACACACGCCTGTGGCCACCTGCTCCGTGAATCTCGCTGCGATAATTCTGCTGCAGCTTCTGACCCCATTAATCTGTGACCCCCAACCCCCGGCCTGCAGCTCCAAGGAGTGGGCGACCATTTCCAAATCCGAGAAGGAGAAGCTCCAGCATCAGAATGCTGAGGACGGGGAATTCTGGTGAGCACGGAAATGTTCAGTGGCCGTACGTTACTACAGTCTGCACCAACTGACAATTCTTGTCTTGTTTTCATTCTTTGTCATATTTACATCACTCACAGACATATTTTGAGTGACTTTTTTTTTACTTTTATGTTTTTTAATTTAATGTTCCCCACTCCCATCCCATCCCATCCCATCCCTTCTCTAGGATGTCTTTTGAGGACTTCAAGAAGAACTACACTAAGATTGAGATCTGCAACCTGACTCCGGATGCCCTGGACGATGACAAAATCCACAAGTGGACGGTGTCGGTGAACGAGGGTCGCTGGGTGCGTGGGTGTTCTGCCGGGGGCTGCAGGAACTACCCAGGTAGGAGAGGGGATGGGACACACCTTGTACTGAAATTCCAGAACAGAACTCTGATTACTCTACATTCTCTAAAAGAGAACACTAGCCTACTTACTTAGAATGTTTTAAGACTTCACTAATCATTAGACGATGGCCCCTCAACTTTCTCTCAGGATTGTGCTGATAACACAGTTCAGTCTTCACCTCAGCACTGCACACAATCCACGTTATGACAGTTCACAGTTCACAGGACACTGCATCGGAGTTCCACGATCCGGAACTTCGGGAAAAGCTCTGACGCGTCTGTGATGTCATTTCCTGCAGACACATTCTGGACGAACCCTCAGTACCGCCTGCGTCTGCTGGAGGAGGACGACGACCCCGAGGACAGCGAGGTGGCCTGCAGCTTCGTGGTGGCCCTGATGCAGAAGAACCGCAGGAAGGAACGCAAGATGGGGGCCAACCTCTTCACCATCGGGTTCTCCATCTACGAGGTGTCCCGTCACACCCAACCCTCTGCTAGGCAGTTAGCCTTTGTTTCTGTGTACCATATTTTAAATAATTTCCAGTCTAATCAAATCAAGGAAACATGATAACCAAATTGACTCATGCTTGCCAGTAGGATTCAGGGCATGTTTCAAACATATCATTGGCTCATGTTGACACAGATCACATTTTTTCAGAAATGGCTGAAGCTAATGTCACTAATTAAGCTTTGGTAACATATGTTAAAGGCTCAAATGCAACATATTGTAAAGGGTCCACTCTCTGACCCCATTGTCTGCCTGTCTGTCTGTCTGTCCCCCCCCAGGTGCCAAAAGAGGTATGAGGTGTAAAGAAGAAGCTTGGTGTGATGCTGTGGTCTCAGAGTCCTGTCAGCGAGCTCCCTGCTGCTTTTTTCGTCTGCGCAGTTCTGCGCAGTTCTACTGTCTGCTGCCGTCCTGGTGTTGCTTCTGCCTCTGACCTATCATGTGACTGTTGCTTCTGCCTCTGACCTATCATGAGCCTTTGTGCGTGTTTGATCTCTTGTTCCGTCTACAGAAGAAAAATAATAAGGGCTCTACAGGAAATTCAAGGTCACACTCAGCCCTGACAGTCATTTCAGGTCAAGGTGTACACGTCTAGCCTCACAAATCCAGGATCAAACAATCCATCTACCATTATTGTTTACCTGAGTCGGTACTCGGTACTGATAGTCCTGTATATCATACACTGTGTTGCTGCCATCAAAGGAGCAAGCCATTGGACCAAATGCCCCGACACCTGTCTGAACCATAGCAGTACGTTTGGGAATTTTAATTCAATTCAATGGGGTACATGTTACTTCCATGGGATGATTTGAGGCCGAAATATTTCGTTGGAGAGCTTGGTCCTGATTATAGCCAGCTCGTCTCCACTTGAACACAGTTGTTTTTCTTATCAGTTTCTTCCTTTTCCCACCCTGTCCATGTTCATGAATTCCCCTTGACCTTTCCTTTCTCCTCTGTCTCATCTCGGTCGTCCTCACCCTCTCTCTTCTTTCTCCTCCCTCTTTCATCTCTCTCTCTCTCTTTCTCATCTCTCTCTCTCTCTCTCTCTCTCTCTCTCTCTCTCGCTCTCTCTCCCACAGATGCACGGTAACAAGCAGCACATGCAGAAGGACTTCTTCCTGCTCAACTCCTCCAAGGCGCGCTGCAAGTCCTACATCAACCTGCGGGAGGTGACCCAGCGCTTCCGCCTGAGCCCCGGGGAGTACGTGATCATCCCCTCCACCTACGAGCCCCACCAGGAGGGCGAGTTCATCCTCAGGGTGTTCTCCGAAAAGCGCAACACCTCAGAGTGAGTGGCCCAGGCTGCGGAGGTGGGAAAGAACGGGAGGAGGAGGAGACAGGGGGGTGGTAACGGGGATTAGTTTGGGTGGGTGCGAGGGCATGGGAAGCAAGCATTTACAGAGGTGGAAAATCCAGGTTCAGAAAGTAAAACTCCTTCCCAGAATTTTGTTCCAACCACCTGGATTTGCTACAGTTCTTCAGCCAGGAGGTGGCACTAATTAAGTGAAATCAGCTGGCTGACTGTATGGGTGGAAGAAACACAAGGCAGGAGTTTTACTTTCTGACCCCTGGACTTTCCACCTCTGGCTATTTATATTTTTTATTATGAGTGCATACTTGCACACGTATGCACGTATGTGTGCTTTTTATGGTTTGCATGGGTGTAAGTGTGTGCGTATACTTGTGTTGACTGTCCCATGTGTCAACCAATCAAGACTTGAAAATATCTGCTGTGGTTTCAGCAAGAGGGTGGGAGGGTGGGGGGTTTGGGGGTAGCTAACAGACTCATAAGTGGTTTACATTCCAACTACAAGTCAGTGAGTACAAGTCAGGAGTAAGGAATCATCGGCTAAAATTTGTAATTAATTTAATAAAATTTACATTGATACTTATATTGATAGTTTAATGACATTTTGAAATGTATGATGTGATTAATGGGAGAAGTGTGGAACAGTGTCCAGGTCTGTAGTGATCTCCACTGGGAGTCTGTTGTAGGCCTGGTGTTTGCTTTAGGCTTTGTTTCCTGGGAGTTATTGGTGGGGGTGGGAGTTGGTGGGAGTTGATAATACCACCAAGGACAAACAATTTTAACGGCAATTTAATTTGTAGAGCTGGAAGAAATCGACCCCAAATCGAAGCTGTTATGGAATCTTTTTTAGGACAAGCGGCTTCAAATTTTGGCACGCTCCGGTAAACATGTCCCCTGTCCCATCCCAGCTCCTGCCCCTCGCACCGAGGGATCCTGGCCCCGTGATTCGGGTTTTTCTCGGCTCGGTCCCACAGAGACACCCCAGGAGCTCATATCTTAGTTTACATTAGGCTACAGCACATTCGTTCAGTGGCTGCTCCTATCCAGTGTGATTTACAGAGCTAAGGAACATAAGTGCATCCACTTAAGCTATGTGATCAACAGTGGCATAGTCATACATTTCCTTAACCGCAGAACCTGCATCTGAATTAATACAGATAAATGTGTACACTGGGCCATCGCAAAAATATATTACCCATATCAGCATTATCATTATAGTGCTAGGATGAGGTACATGGCTACCCTCTTATTTAGAAATCAATGACCTCCCCCCACCTCCCCACCCCCCTCCCTACCCCCCTACAACTTCACAGAGAGGATAATTTCTCATATTTGACATCAACAAAATGGCATCCAGGGGAAAAAAACAAAAGCCCTCTGCAAGAGTCTACAAGACATGGTCAGAGCTGGACCAAACCGGATCGGACTGGATCGGACCGGACTGGACTGGACGCTGTTCTCCCAGATCTAATGGACACAGATGCCGGAGGAC
The DNA here is from genome assembly GCF_018555375.3 of Anguilla rostrata. Taxonomy (NCBI): domain Eukaryota; kingdom Metazoa; phylum Chordata; class Actinopteri; order Anguilliformes; family Anguillidae; genus Anguilla; species Anguilla rostrata. The sequence continues at coordinate 8,230,028 of NC_057933.1, read as the reverse complement.
CATATGACGTCATGATGGGGACGCCCCCCCCACCCCTGAAAATCAGCTTTAAATAGTAACGAGTGAAGCTGCAAGAATATGTAGACCACTTAATGCATCTTATAATATGCAGTCTCCTAGTACTTGGAGAATTCAGGAGACAAGAAGATGAAATATCTAAAAAAAAAAAAAAAAAAAAAAAAAAGATATGATAACAGGCTTGTTTTTTTTCCCACAGTGAGATGTGAAACGGTAAGGGTTTATGGGAGGCTGGCATTTGGCTAACAGAAGCTCCATGCTGCAGTAGCTTCAAATAATCATTGTTTTCTTGCTGCAGCACAGGTTTCAAATGTTTTTTTTCTTTTTGTAACTTGAGTGAAACCAAGTGCTTACAGAGGAAAATGTTCATGCTGAAGAAAAGGAGGGTTAACAACTGCCAAAATGTGACGGTGACATTACCACTGTTGCCATGGTGACTGCTGTTTGTTGGTTTCTACCCAGGGAGATAGAGAACAGGATCGAGGCAGACCATCCGGTGGTGAGTACCTCCCACCCACTACAAACTGCCCACTCTCCCCCCACACACTCTCTCTCTCTCTCTCTTTCTCTCTCCCTATCTCCACCTTTATATCCTGTTCACTGTGACCATCTGATCCATTTCCTCCACAAACTGACCCTCGCACCTGTCACATCTGGAAGTTTGCACCTGGCCCACACATCTGTCTCCACTGTCAGTCTGAGACATCACACCTGCACGCATCAGCCCTTCCCCCATCCTCTCCCTCCTCGGGGGGGTGTACACTTTTGCTTTTTCAGGCTATCGTTGTCTTACAGAAGCAGTTTCTAAAGCCAAGGCGGTAAGAAAAACACCACCCCACCCCACCCCACCCCACCCCCGCCACAGTACCAGAAATGCACCAATCAACAGCCGCTCTTTCTCACAGACAAGAAAGAGGAATAAGTGGAGAAAAGGCCACGCCCCCCCTGGCACTTCTATTTTTAACACCGCAGTGGGAAAGGAACAGTCTGATGACATCCGCTTGTAGTTCACAGCTCCTATCCTACACAAACCGGCCAGTCTCAAGCTCCATGCTGCCAATGTGCAGTAGTTCAGTATCCAGGACAGCACGAGTGAGAATATCTTCATGAGCAGAAGACGGACAGCGGTGGAAGTCACAAGGCTGTAAACGATCCTCAGACATAAATAATTTAATAATTTCCTCAGCAGGTGATGTTACCGAGTAAAAACTGGAGAACTCTAAACTCTAGTAGCACATACTTAAATTTTATAGATTAGAACCGGGGGGGGGGGGGGAGTCGGATATTGATGCATTGATGCAACAGGTACATCTTCTGTTTCATTCTGTTGATGCATCTTCTTCAGACTCGGACTCTGACATATAAGATAATGTTCCCTGGATATGGACCAGGCTGGCCTCCCCTTCCATCACAGACCTGCCACAGCCGGTCCCCCCGGGTGCAGTACTCACTCTCAGAAGAAAGGGTTTTCAAAATGCTCCTCTGTGTCTCCAGAGAGGAACCCCCTATCTAGTGCAAGCGTTCCTTGTTGGACAAAGATGGTTCAATCTAGGAGCTTTCAGACTTTTCACACCTACCATAGAAGGTTCCATAGAGACCTACCCCTACGGAGACAAGGCAAAGAGGCAAGCTGTTCCTGAGAGTGTGGTGGCCAGTCCCTCGCTGTGCTATGCCAGGCCAGCATGCAACTCAACACCCAGGACCGGCTGTCCATAAGCACTTCGACAGACACACAGGAAGTCACTCAGGAAGCTTCTGGCAACTGGTCACTTTCATGAGGTGGAAGAGGACCTTGCGACAGCATTCCTGCAGACATTGTTTTTTTCCATCAGCTCCATATTGGTCTCTTTTAGGGGAGGGTCTTTCCATGCACATGCAATCAGTCATTAAACTGATGGTATTTCTGCACATTTGTTGCATGCATAAGCAATAACTGTGGGAGTGGCTTACATTTCCCCATATACAGTGTCTAATTTCCTCTTTTACTGTCTCTCTCCCTGCTTCTGTCTTTCTCTCTGTCTCCCCCTCCCTCTCTCTTGTCCTTCCTCCCTCCCTGCCTCTCTTGCTCCCCCTCTATCTCCCTCCTCTATCTAACTCTGTCTCTCCCACTCCCTCTCTCTCTCTCCCTCCCTCTCCCTCTCTCTGTCCCCCTCTCTTTCTCCCCTCTCCCTCTCCCCCTATCTCTCCCTCCCTCTTCCTCTCCCTCTCCCCCCACTCTCTTCCCCCTCTCTCTTGCCCCCTCTCTCTCCCCCCTCTCTCTCCCCCTCTCTCCCCCTCCCCTCTTGCCCCCTCTCTCTCCCCCCTCTCTCTCCCTCTCTCTCTCCCCCTCCCTCTCTCCCTCTCTCTTCCCCCTCTCTCTCTCCCTCCGTCCCTCCCTCTCTCTCTCTCGCTCCCCCCGCTCAGCCGGCCCCAGCCTCCGCGGGGGAGGAGAGCGAGGAGGACAAGAAGTTCCGGACCATCTTCCAGCAGATCGCCGGGGACGTGAGTACTGGGCAGACTGGGAGCACTGGGGGAGCTGTGAGTACAAGGGGGGGCGAGGGGGGGGTCGGCCTGCTTTACTCAAACCACTCACACCTCACGACCCATGCATGCCTAATATCTGGTGTTAGTTTTAGAAGTTTTTTTTTGTTTTCTGAAAATGAGTGTGAGATTTTTGGGGGAATGTGGGGCATGGGGGGGTGGGCTATGGGCTTTGACCCCCAACCCCCCCCCCCCCTCCCAAAGTCCAGAAACCCAGATGCCAGCCATGGCAACATCACAGTAGGGTGCGTTCACTGCATTCCCATCACCACCTGCCCTCTCTTGCCCCCCCCCCCCGCCCCTTTTCAGGAAATGGAGATCAGTGCCAACGAGCTCAGGAACGTCCTCAACAAAGTGGTCTCCAAACGTGAGTCCCCCCGTCCTTTCCATTCACTTCGTATTCCTGCCAACGTGCAAACGTAACAGCTCTCTCTCTCCATCTCTCTCTCTCCGTCTCTCCTTCTCCAACCAGACAAGGACCTGAACACAGAGGGCTTCAGCCTGGAGAGCTGCAGGAGCATGATTGCCCTCATGGACGTATCCTTCGTATCAAGCGCCAAAATACACCCCTCCTGCACAAAATACACCCCTTCCCATCAGCCACCTGCACGGTCCCAGCTCCCTCCAAAAATGTACACTGCTAACAATGGGCCTCACTCACAAAACATGTGTACGATCACATTTGCAAGAACGTTTCCAAGAACGTTTTGGCATTCATCATTTTTTGTTATCTGTATTTCTTCATGGCTGTTTCCTCATGAAAATCACATGAACAGGATTGCACATTAAATTTACAAACAGCCAGCATTCAGCATCTCATACACCTGGGATATGCTCAAAAACAAAAGTCTGCACATCCACCATGAATCCCATATTGTGTTTTCTTTTTTTAAGAACAAAAGTAAGAATAATTTAAGAAATGTTTTATGAATGAGGCCCAATATCTGTAAATAAAGTAAATCATTTGACCAATACTCAGCACACAGTCCAGGTATTTAACAACAACAAAAAATGGAAACGCCAGCATGAAGTCACTTTATTGGGTGTTGGGCCATTACAGATGAACAGTTTGCCCTGCATGTGCCGTGGAATAGAATCTACCAGCTTATGGAATTCTGCTGGAGAAACACGATACCATCCTTCTGTGGGTAAATCAGTAAACTCGTGCTTGGTTTATGGAAGTGGAGGGGCCTGTGTCGGGCACTGAAGTATATCCCATAAATGATTTACTGGGTTCAAATCTTGTAACTGAGAAGGCCATGGAGATGTTGTCACGTTGCCCTCCTCAAACCACAAGGATGGTGTCATTTTGAAAGACGTCCATCTGCGCAGGAAATGCTATAACACGGGCTGCAATATGGTCAGTCAGTCAGTTCCATTGACTGATGATCGACATCGACCTTGCCTTCTGAGAGTATCGACTGCGTCCTAACTACGCCTGGAAGATGTCTGCTGTACTATTATAGAAGCACCAGAACCCTTCACTGTTGGCAAACTGACGTGTTTCCATTTATTTGGCCCCAGCCTGTATGTGCTATGCAGTATACGTGTGAAACAGCAGCTCACCTCACAACTATGCAGGGCATAAAATATTTCGTGACACATATAGTGGCGCTGAGCAAATTTCTGTGTATTAGCGTGTCAATTTTCAGAAATGTACTAAATTGATGATAACGTTCACTGGAGAAGCAGCTTCGGTTTCCATCGTTTAGCCGCCAGTGCGCCACGGGGAGGGGACACGTACGAGTGTGAGGTTTAACGGCGGGGTCGCGTTGTCGCCTTAACTACCGCTGCTCAGACAGATGGTACGGGCAGGCTGAACCTGCAGGAGTTCCGACACCTGTGGAACAAGATCAAACAGTGGCAGGTAAGACCGAGTCTTTGCCCACTGTGTTCTGGGTCGGGAGTCCCGGGGAAAAGCACATAATTGCTCATGGCAGTTGCCCAGTGAGAGAGGGAGGGAGGGAGGGGTTGATTGGCAAGTTATTCCCTTTCTCAGCTGCTCAACAGCGACCCCTACAGGACAGTGACTGCACAGCTCAGTTGGCGGACTGCGGAGTGTAAATGCAGGAGCGGTGGCTGGCTTGACCAGCAGTCACAGCCGTAGATAACTAAAGAAAGGAAGGGGGGGGAGGGGGGGGAGCTATGGCCGCCATTTTACAATGGTGCCTTCTCTGCACAGGAAATAAAAACGTATTATACACTGAAGATAAATTTGCTATAAATGAACGCAGGCTTGCTCAGGTGTGAGATGGTACATGTTTATGCATGCCTAGCAGCCAGGCATACACTCAAGGATATATAAGCACTGTGCCGTCCTTTCCACAGGGGGTCTTCAAGCGCTACGACACGGAACAGAAGGGCAGCGTCAACAGCTACGAGATGAGGAACGCGGTCAACGATGCGGGTGAGACTCCAGCAGACACAACTTCCGTTAATTCAAATTCCACTCCGGTGTCTTCACCAGAGCACGTAGCCTCCTGACTGAGGTTCCCATCCACTGTAATTTATTGAAGCCAAAGGGAAGCTTTTATTTTACATCTTTTCATTTGTGATTTGATGCGTCTTTGATTGGCTCGAACGGTGTGGTGGGGAGCATTTTATTCCCAGGTCAAATGGACATTTCGGTATCTTTGATTTTGACCCGATTAAGCAGGTTGATGTAGTATAGGGCCCACTCCCACTCCAGGGGTCCTCAATCTTATCCAGGAAGGGCCGGTGTACATGCAGGCTTTTGTCTCAACCAAGCAGTGACACACCTGATTCTACTAATTGAGGTTCTCAGCAAAGACTCTAGTGGTTGATTAGTAGGAGCAGGTGTGTTACTGCTTGGTTGGAACAAAAGCCTGCACCCACACTGGCCCTTTCTGGATAGGATTGAGGACCCCTGATTTAAACTGTCTCCTGCTCGGCAGGCACGGTTTCTAGTAGTCACACTCGTGCGTGCTGAAACTTTGAAACCGCGCCCTCTAACGGCCCTGTTCCCTGTACAGTCACGTGTTTTCTGTCCCTCGTAGGCTTCCGTCTCAATAACCAGCTCTATGACATCATCACCATGCGCTACGCCAACGAGAGCATGAACATCGACTTCGACAGCTTCATCAGCTGCCTCGTGAGGCTGGAGGGCATGTTCAGTAAGTGTGACTGGACATGTAGTTCAGCTGGCTACAACCGACTGAGGGTTCCATATTATGACATTACATTACATTACATTAATTTAGCAGACGCTTTTATCCAAAGCGACGTACAAAAGTACATATTATGGTCACTGGACGACTACAAAACACAGGTTCAATAAGGTACTGTACTAATTTCTATTTATAGCTATTTATAGCCAAGAACACAGTTCAGCTCACGCAGTGAACACTATTCTGACCTAACTTATATGACGCCAAACTAGGGACAAGAACAAGCTACAATATTAGGACAAATACAATTTACAAAAAAGGCCCGGAATGGGGGGTACATGAGTTTCATAAAAGGGGGGATTTAAAGTGAAATGATTCACAGAGTGGTGGCAGTTAGTCCAGGTGTAGTCTGAAGAGATGCGTCTTCAGACCACGGGGGAAGATGGTTAGTGAGGGAGAGGTTTGAAGAGGGAGTTCGTTCCACCATGAATCACAGCTAAATGAATCGGTAGTTCTTTATTTGAAATGGGGCCATACAGTGTAGTGCTCTAAATTCACTTTGTCATCCCTGAGTAATGGCCCGACCCTTATCATACCGTAACAATCTCACAACTCAGATCATAACAACTGACACACGCTATGAGGTACATAGTGATGAGCATTTATGACAGTAATAATGCAACTCGGGACATGTCATATGACAACTCTTTGGTATCACAAGCTATAATATTCATATGTTCTTGTAATAGTGCTTATGATGCATTATGCAGTGCTTATTAAGGCACTATGAATACTCTATAAGCAGTGAAACACTTAAAGGAGATCATACGTACATTTGCACACTGTGAGTCATGTTCGCCACACCATACATCCCCCTTTTTGGGAGATGGGTGTGTGTTTTTAACCATTTGATGTGAATGGGGGTTTTACAGGGGCATTCCAGGCCTTTGATCGGAAAGGAGATGGCATGATCACGCTTACTGTCCTGGAGGTAAGAGCACCGACAGGGGGGGACACATGCCCCCCCCCCCAAAAAACAAAAAAAACACAATGTGTTCTCCCCAGTATTATCATGTTGCATTGGGTGGTACTGTTAGTGTCTTACCCCAAAGAATCCGGATGAAAATTTCCTGTTTCTCTCCCGCTCCCCCCCCCCCATCTCATTTGAAATGAGATCTAGGTCCTTGAGTAACCGTCTCTCCCTCCTTCACGTGCAGTGGCTCCAGCTGACCATGTATGCCTAGGCAGGCCCCGTGACTGCAGGTGAGCCTCGTTCTCCACCTGGACCACAACCGGACCACAACCACACCACAACCGGACCGCCACCAGCCTTGGCTTCACCTCGCGCCGTGCCAGCCCCGTCACACCCCCCCCACCCCCCCCAACCACCACCCGTCTTCTCTACACTCTAACCCAGGTCACGGTGTCGTCAGGGCCGGGTTCTTTCCACCGTGTTACGCTCATCCGCCGTCTCTCTTTGTAACGAGCGCTCGACACTCTCATTCTGTCTGCTTCATCACTAACCCTCCCTCCTCCTCCTCCTCCTCCCCTCAAACCCTTCTCCGCAAATCTCCACATCATCTTCTCAGGTAACTAAACCCAAATAAACACACACACACATCCTTCCTGTTATTTTACAGCATTGACTCCACCACCTCTGCACCCCCCCGTCCCCTCGCCCCCCCCCTCCCCCCCTCCTTTATTCATTATTAAAAACTTGGGAGAGCTCCTCTCCCTCACATCAGACCCAACCCAACCCTACTCCCCACCCGCCCACCAGCCCCTAATGTACCCAAGACCCTCTCTCATGGATCACGGACCAAAGGCCTCTCTGCAGGTTCACCACAACCACCACAGTGCAGCTCTCCTGTCTCTTTGGCGCCCCCTGGTGGACCAACACGTGCAGGAACAGCGCTTGTTTTCAGTCCTGGTTCAATCCCACCCCCAGTCAGTGGAATCATATTGAGGGGGGCACTCCGGTCTGTTATGATGGAACGTGGGGACACATAATGGATCTGCACCCCCCCCCCCCCTTCCCCCTCCCCCCCGCCCCAAACACTTAACAACAGCCAGGACACATCCAGACTGCGGCAGGAGACCCCCGTACACCGCCCCCAGCTACACCCTAAGGGCGGTTAAACAAATCACGAATATGAGTACGGGTTGCGCTGATAATTTTTGTGGTTTTACATTAAAAGCTTTGGTCAAATGAGTGTACTGCATTTTTTACTCTTTTAATCCAATAAATACTTATGCAGCTATTGTTTGCAGTTTCCCCGCCCCCCCCCCCCCCCCAACAATCCAAGGAGTCCTCAAGCATTCTTATTTTAAACAACACATGATTTTATTTTACATTAAATCTATATATTGGCCAAAATACTGGTGGAAACGGACTCAGTGGCATTCAGTGTGGTTTCAAATAAAGTGTTTGAAAGCAATGAAATCCTTCAGGCCAATTTTAAGGTGTTTACAGCCAATTCCCCCCCAGCACCTCTAACACCATATCATTTCTTTTGAGATAAAACTATATAGACAAACACAGCACATAAAGAAAAAAGACAAATTTCAACCAACTGAAATGTTTCAAAGATTTTTTTTTATTTCCGTTTTTGCTCATAATAATTTTCTTAGAAAATGTCGGTAACAAAGAGCTTGGCACGCAGAACTGGGTGCCGACAGGTAGAACACATACTTCTGTTAAAGGACCTCAGGGAAAGCAGGTAAGAGGACACCTGTATGCTCCCCTATGCCTAAACAACACGAGGAAATGGTCGTGACCCTTAAAAAAAGAGGATTTAAAGGGAAAGGAGTTTAAAGGTAAGGGACTCAGGTTGAAGGATTTCGAGTCTGCCACAATGTCACCACCAAGAACAGACTCTTAACCTCCCAAGTCACCGTGTAGAACCTTGAGCTGCCAACACAACTACAATGACTGATAGTAACTGGCTTTGAACTGGTGTTTAGATTCAAGGACATGACAAAATATGTTTTCTACAAAATCCGTTAATAAAGTTGGTTTTGCTGTTTGAAAGTCATGTTGGATCAAACTGCGCCTGGCCTGGTGTGCGTATGTGTGTGTGCACATCTGTCGATGTCTGTCTGTGCGCATATGTGCATTTGTGTGTGTGTGTGAGCGTGCATGTGCCGTGCGTGTATTGTGTGTTGTGTGTGTGCTATGTGCATGCATGCGTGTGTGTGCGTGTGTGTGTGTTGTGCGTGCGTGCGTGTGCGTGTGTGTGTGTGTACCAGGCCTGGTGGTTCTGTTCTAATAGGTTGTGGGCGTATGGCATGGGGAGAGTCTGGCTCTGTGTTCTCCCTATAAAAACACCTCCCCTGTTCACCTCCTCTTCGCCTCCTCACACAAACGCACAAACACGGCCGTAGAGCCCTTTCCTGAGGGGCAGAGCGGTCGGCCCTCTTCCCCCGGCTGTGCCGTCAACTGTCACTCCATTCAAAAATAAAACAACAACAACAAAAAGAAAAAAGCCCGCCAGGCGAGCCCATACAAAATCTCTCCCAGTTCAGTTACAATTACTGGTAAGTACAAAAACCACTCATCCAATGTAAAAAACAAAACAAAAAAAACCCCAACAAACAACAGCACTCAAACAAAAAAAAAATTAAAAGTTAATTATCCTTTGATCTTTTTTTTCTTTCGTCTGTGATTTCATAAGGCTATCTGGTGAACTGTAATAAAATATGGAAGATACTGGATTTGGGAGCGGAATTCCGAGCCAATGGAAAGTGAGAACAGTAGCCGTGCCGACGAGAGAGCGAAGACAGGCCTATCCGATTCAAAGAAAGACAGATCTGCACACGTCTCGCCGTGACTGATCGGGCAGAAGTCACAAGCTGGACTACCCAGAAGTCAACGGGGGAAAGAAATACCCCATAGGACACTAGGAAACGCACGCCACTAGAGCGAACAGAGCAGTCCAGCTCATGAGACTTTTGATTTGTGTCTGATGTCAACAGCCTGCAGATACGGATGTATGTCTGATGTCACTGTATGAAAATATCAGTGATGAATAATATAGCAATGATATTAAGATTTTAAAATGGTCACCCTGCACTCAAGGTGTAGGGCCCACAAGGCTTCTGACACCCTGGCGAACACCACAACAAATTCTCAAACCAAACAGTCACTCCAGTTATTATCCACACTAAAACCAAAAAAAAACAAAACAAAACAAAAATAATACTCACACAGCCTCTAAGGGGGAAAAAAAACATCCCCACGTACACGTACTCGTCTGTTCACACGGAACGCGCAGACCTCCGTCCCTGTGCTCTCTAACCGCCACTGCAAATCGCAAACCTTTTGACCGTCACTTCAAACCAAGTGGTGCCACACTCACGCACGCTCATCTACGCACGTCTCCACGGCAACGTGGCGTCTCGCGAGCAATCTGAAGAGAACGCGCTCCGGAAACGGAGCCGTCGAAAACGAAGATAAAGACGGAGAACAAACCAAACGAACACCCAAAAAACAAACAAAAAAAAATGCTTGTGATAGGTGAAGCATAATTAAAAACAACAATGGAAGGAAAAAAATGAAAGAATTCTGCTTCAAAACTTCAAAACAGTAACTTTTAGCCTAAATGTACTACACAATTGTCTAAATGTAGTTCAGACGCGTAGAGGCCCAGGGGAAGCGGCTGGAACAGGAATGGGCTTCATCAGCAGCAGAGTATCACACGCTGGCGATACAGCATCACCGCTGGGAATTACCCATCGCTCAGCACGACTTCGCTGGCGGGGGCACCTACAGTCCGAATCCAATTAAAAACAGACCATATAAGATAAGATACGGAAGGGTAGAGTTGCTCAGCGTAACACCAGCACCACAGTTTCAACACTCGTAAAACGGGCTATAAAACGCTCTCTTAAACCCATGCCATACCGTCAACTAACCTGAGGGCTGTCCAGAACAGCTTGTGTGTTCACAGCTATCGGTGAGTGATTGTGAGTGTGCGTGCGTGGGTGTGTGTGTGAGTGTGTGCGTACGTGGGTGTGTGTGTCTGTGTGTACGTGTGTGTGTGTGCGTGTGTCTGTGTGTACGTGTGTGTGTGTGTGCCTGTGTGTACGTGTGTGTGTGTGTGTGTCTGTGTGTGAGTGTGTGTGTGTGCGTGTGTGTGTATATGGGGAAAACACAACAGTTCAACACTCATACCTGTCCTGAAGCGTTATCTTCTTTAAGAAAGCACGTGATTGAGTGAATGTATTTGGTCTATGGATTTATAACTCAACGCTGCGACAGCATGATTACAGACAGAACAAATGAGCAGAGGGGGACAGCAACAGGCTCTTTCCTTCCCCACTGCAGAGAGAGCCCAGGGGATCGAGCCTGCCCCGTCCTCCCGCTGCTAACAGGTAAAATAAGGAGCCACAGCTTTCCCATGGGACTACGCTAACGTTAGCACCATCATCGACCCGTCCGTCCGTCTGTCAATCTGGGCAAGGGTGGGCAGGGCGAGATCACGCCAGGGTGGTACAACAGAGCAGAGCAGGGCAAAACAAGGCAAAACAAGTCCCACCCCACCATACCTGTCTGGCAGAATACCTGCCACTTGGCCCCTCCCCTTAATAGTAGCTCCGCCCACTCTCTCACTCTCTCCTCGCCCCCTCTCCAAGTTCCAAGGTTCAGGCGGGAAGGGTAAGGATTGGATAAGTGGAGAGGGAGGAGCTAGATGTAAAGAAGTGATTGGTTCAACCTGGACACCGTAGGCGAGTCCAGTAAACATCCACAGTACTGTCCATCTGTGACGGTGGGAGGGGTTTTCCAAAGCGCCATATAAGGGCAGAAACGGAGTTTCTCCCGTCAAATCTGCCGCCTGAAGCTTTGAAGACCAGGCCCCCACGGTCACAGATGTGAAGCACCTGGTGGGGTTTTTTCGCGTGAGGTCTTCCCAATATGGGGCGGCAGAGAGGCGCCCCCTGCTGGTCAGGGCTCCAGCTTGCTGTCGGCCTCCACGTGGCTCTGCATGTGCAGGGGGACGTCCTGCCGGGACATTCAGAGGCACAGCTGAGCGAGGCCCGGCCCACGCGCACGCTTACATCACATTACAGCCAGGGGTGCACAACACGGGCCGATCCGTTTCAGGATTTTGTGCCAACTTCAGCTCTTAATTATTCCATTGGCCCAGTCGTATCTTTATTCTGAAATCTGCACAAGCTACACCAGCTACAGTCGCAGACTGCAAGCGTGTCCTGAAGATTTCACTGTGCTCAAGTACAGGAGTGAACCAGCGTAGTTTGTAGAGCTGTCAGGAGAACTAAAACTGAGGTGACCGGTTGGAACAAAAACCAGCATGCGGACCGACCGGCCCTCCAGGACCGGAGTTGTGCACCCCTGCATTACAGCCACTCACCGTACGCTCTGATCCACACTGACTTAGAGAAGAGGACACCAACACTGTTACTCTCAGGAATATGAAAATGTGACCTCTCCACTGAAGGCCAGTTAATAATTAACAAGTGTGAACTTAACTGAACAAAACAACAATTACTACTGTAAAATAAAAGTAAATTCCACTATATGGTATAGCCTATAATCTTTACACAGCTAGACCCATAATATCGTACTCCTAAAAGGAAATCTGGACAGCTAAAGGAGAGTCATGGTGCAGTCTGAGAGTGGTTAGTGCGTGTGCTGTAGTGTGGGTGTGGTGTTGTGTCTGTGCGTGTGACGTGTGTGTGTGTGTGTGTGTGGTGTGTGGTGGTGTAGTGTGTGTGGTGTGTGGTGTGGTGAGTGTTGTTGGTGTGTGTGTGTGTGTGTGGTGGTGTGTGTGTGGTGTGTGTGTAGTCGGTGTGTGTGTGTGTGTGTGTGGGGTGTGTGTGTGTGTGTGTGTGTGTGTGTGGGTGGTGTGTGTGTGTGTGTGTGTGTGAGAGTGTGTGTGTGTGTGTGTGTGGTGTGTGGTGTGTGTGTGTGTGTGTGTGTGTGGTGTGTGTGTGTTGAGTGTGTGGTGTGTGTGTGTGTGTGTGTGTGTGTGAGTGTGTGTGTGAGGTGTGTGTGTGTGTGTGAGCGTGTGTGTGTGTGTGTGTGTGTGTGTGTGTGAGTTGGTACCTCGTGGGTGTTGTTGCGCACGGTGAAGAAAGCGTCGCAGCTCCTCCAGCGGCACTTGAGTGTCTGGAAGCTGGGGCTGGCGTGGTCACTGAGCACGTGCTGCTGCAGGTGCTCCCGCACGCCGAAGATCAGCGAGCAGCCGTGCCACTGCAAGGAGGGGAGAGGGGCGGGTTCACTCACCTGCTGACATCACCTGCTGACATCACCCGATGACATCACCGAATGACATCACCTGAAGACATCACTGGCTGACCTCAACCCCCGCTGCACACAAACTGCCTCATGCTCTTCAGCCGGAACATTCTACACCTCGCCTATTATAATAGTTCCCGCAACGTTGTCCCCGTTACATTTTTTGTGGACTATGATTCTGTGATTAAGGTCTTGAGATAAAGGTCTTGATGCTTTTTATCCACAAAGACACAAAAGCTTACGACCTCTAACAAGAAGAGCGAGCATGACACAATGCTTAATCTCACTACCTATGCGCTACCTAGAAGAACAGGACGGAAGCCGTAGAGTTATTGTAGTAAATACGAGCGAAAACTGAAAAGTGGCTGGCTCAGCATCGCCCCCCAGTGGCCTCACCCAGCAGCGGTAGTTCTGGATCAGGTTCAGTCTGACGGCCTGCACGCTTCCGTCGTAGCAGCCGGTGTAGATCTGGGAAAGGGGGGGGAACAGCGTCAGTCGTTAGCACCCGCGCTCAAACGGAAACGGCGGCGGCGGCGGCGGCGGAGGACGGCTTGCGGGCGTGGCGGCCGCAGCGGTAGGCGCTAGCCGCTAGGCGCTAGTGGCCCGCATCTCGCTCACCATGCTCTTGTGGATGGCCATGCACATCACCATGTCCTTGTGTCCGCCGTACACCTGCAGCCGGTCGTGGGACTGAGGGAGGGAGGGAGAGAGGGAGGGAGAGAGAGAGAGAGTACAGGAGATCATTACAGGGCTCCCTCACCTACCGACACCAATAATTCGAACACTTCTCAAGACTCCATTCCCTGTTCCAACGGTCCAAAAAAACAGTGCAGCAACCTTTAATCATTAGGTGTTGCAAACTGTTAATTAAAAAAATGCCCCTGAAAATATCCCTGAAAACAAATGCCCAGCTCACAGGTGAGCCACACAGCTCACAGGTAAGTAGCACAGCTCACAGGTGAGCCACACAGCTCACAGGTGAGCCACACAGCTCACAGGTAAGTAGCCAGCTACGGAGCACACAGCTCACAGGTAATAGCCAGCTCACAGGAGCCACACAGCTCACAGGTAAGTAGCACAGCTCACAGGTGACCACACAGCTCACAGTAGTAGCCAGCTCACAGGTGAGCCACACAGCTCACAGGTAAGTAGCACCTCACAGGTGAGCCACACAGCTCACAGGTAAGTAGCACAGCTCACAGGTGAGCCACACAGCTCACAGGTAAGTAGCACAGCTCACAGGTGAGCCACACAGCTCACAGGTGAGACACACAGCTCACAGGTGAGCCACACAGCTCACAGGTAAGTAGCACAGCTCACAGGTGAGCCACACAGCTCACAGGTAAGTAGCCCAGCTCACAGGTGAGCCACACAGCTCACAGGTAAGTAGCACAGCTCACAGGTGAGCCACACAGCTCACAGGTAAGTAGCACAGCTCACAGGTGAGCCACACAGCTCACAGGTAAGTAGCACAGCTCACAGGTGAGCCACACAGCTCACAGGTAAGTAGCCCACCTCACAGGTGAGAAACACAGCTCACAGGTAAGTAGCACAGCTCACAGGTGAGCCACACAGCTCACAGGTGAGAAACAGGGAGGTACGCCACGCCTACCTTCAGCTCGTAGACGCGCACCAGCTTGTCCAGACACGCCGTCACCATCACCTTCCCCAGGATGGCTACCACGGTAACCGCGTGGCTGTGGCCCTTATAGATGCGCACCAGTTCCCCCGTCTGCGTGAGGGAGGGGCCACAAGGGGGGGGGGGGGGGAGGGAGAAGCATTAGTCATTAACCTTCATGGCTACGATAGCACGACGCTCAATAACCCTCTCCATGTTAACACTGCCCATCAGCAGTCTCAGGGATATTTGACACAGTGGTAGAGTGAGTGAATGGAGACTCACGTGGATGTTGTGCGCTTGGACCGACTGGTCGCTGGACCCACTGAAGACCAGGTCATTCACCACCTCAGGACGCACGGAAGGAATACAGTCAACATGCGCGCTTGTTAGCAAGCATGTGTATCATGTATGTGTATGAAGAAGTATGGATACAAATGTGTGTGCATGTGAGTGTGCATGTGCGTGTTTGCGTGTGTGCTCAGGGGGGTGAGTGTGTGTGTGTGTGTGTGCTCAGGGGGGTGAGTGTGTGTGTGTGTGTGTGTGCTCAGGGGGGTGAGTGAGTTGTGTGTGTGTGTGTGTGTGTGTGTCTCAGGGGGTGAGTGGTGTGTGTGTGTGCTCAGGGGGGTGAGTGTGTGTGTGTGTGCTCAGGGGGGTGAGTGTGTGTGTGTGTGTGTGTGCTCAGGGGGGTGAGTGAGTGTGTGTGTAAGTTTATATGCAGCCGTGTCTCACCTTCATGCAGAGCACGGTTTTGGTGTGCCCCTCCAGGGTGCGCAGCAGTAGGCCGTTCTTGGCGTCCCGCACGCTGATGGTGCAGTCGTAGGACCCGACCAGCAGGAGGCGCCGCGCTCCCTCCTGCGCCGACACCAGGCAGCTGACTGCCCGCGGCCCGTGGCACTCGAACACGTCCAGCTGCCGGTTACTCTGCAGGGCCAACGGGCACAGGGGTCAGAGGCCAGCTCTAGCCAGTACTGACGTGAACACAGAAACAAGCTTTACGTAATAATCACTGCACATGCTCAAATCTAGCCACAGTGTACTGGTTACACTGTACTACCAGTTATACTGTACTGGGGTCCACTGGAGTGAGTCCTCCATAGGGAGACAGCGACCGTGTGGATGTCCCCCTGCCATGCCTGGCCCCACCTGTCCTGCTCCCACCCCCACCACCTGCCCCCCCCGGACGAGGTGGTAACCCCGCTCCCCCTCAGGCTGAAGCTGACCACGTTGCCGTTGGCGAGGCCGGCGTACAGAACCTTCCAGCGGCTGTGCAGGCACAGGACCCGGTCCGGCACAGACATCTGCTCCACACACTCCTGAGTCTGAGACAGGGGAGGGGAGGGGGGGGGGGAGGGGAGGGGGGGGAGGGGAGGGGAGGGAGATGATCAGTTAAGAGTGAAGGAGTACCTCAGGAACACAAAGTTACCTCCCAAAAACAATATTTGTGCAATCACGTTCTATTCAACCACTGCTGCATTATGATTATTATTACTTGCTGATGCTGTTATTGTGATTTTATTTTGAGAGAGAAAGACAGTTGGGAGGGAGGGAGGGAGGGAAAGAGAGATGAATGGAGTGAGAGAGAGATGGAGGAAGGGGGAGTGAGAGAGAGGGTGAGAGAGAGAAGCAGAGAGATGAAGGGAGGGAAAGAGAGAGAGATAAATGGAGAGAGAGAAATGGAGGAAGGGGCAGAGAGATGGAGGGAGAGAGAGCGAGGGATGGAAGGAGAAAGAGAGAGACAGAACCCATCACACCCCGCCCCCCCCCCCACCCCCAGGACGGGCGCGGCACCTTGAGGCTGTAGCAGCGGATGGTCTTGTCGCTGGAGCCGGAGTAGAGCCGATGCTGCAGGCCCGGCCCGCTGGACACCAGCAGGCAGTTCACCTTGGAGCTGTGGCCCTCGAAGACCGCCACGCACTTCCGGCTCTACGCGGTACCCAGGGTGCACAGCGTTAGCGACACGCGCACACACACACACACGCACGCACACACACATACGCGCACACACGCACACACATGCGCACACACACGCATGCATGCACGCACGCACGCACAAACACACGCATGCATGCATGCATGCAGGTACGCGTATGTGTGCTTGTATGCATTCGTTTCATTTCACATTAAACAAAATGCAGGGCCTAGATCACAAGGCAGGGAGAACAGAATTGTTCCTGAGGTTGTCATTTCAAAACGGTTGAATCGTTTTTGTTTTTCTCTCCAAAACAATTATCAAAGCAGACAAACGTGTGACCTGCGTGACCCCAAACATAAATCCCTTTTAAACTAAAACTCTCAACCAAACTCTCCAGAGGTTAACAGTGACGCACACGGGTCTGTATACTGATGTAAACCCGCCGGTCATGAGCAGCACCAGAGCAGCGGGCGCGGCAGCACCAGAGCAGCGGGCGCGGCAGCACCAGAGCAGCGGGCGCGGCGGCACCAGAGCAGCGGGCGCGGCGGCACGCGGACTCACCGCCAGGTGGAAGGCTCGCACGGTGCGGTCGCCCGAGCAGGTGAAGAGCTGCCCGCCGTGGATCTGCAGGGAGTTCACAGCCGCCTGGTGCCCCTCAAACGAGCCCTCCGAGGGCTCCTCCTCCTCCCCGGCCTCCGAGGCCACGTCTGTGCGCACACACACACACACACACACACACACGCACACACACACACACACGCACACACACACACACACACACACACACGCACACGGGTCACGCACACACACACACACACACACACACACACACACGTGCGCGTGCACACACTCACGTATGCATACACACACACACTCACACACACACAGATACGCACACACACAGTCACGCCATCACACGACGCGACCGCACGCATCACATACACACAACTGCACCACACAACAGCACGACGCGCACACAACACCACCACAGACGACACACAGTGAGTGCTTCATCTAACTCACACATGAATTGAAATCCCGCACTCAGGGTCTAGTCTATCGAATCTGAGTACGCCACAGCGTCAGGGCTACTGTTCGTGCCTCCAATGTTAAAAAACAGTCGCATGTCATGTTTTATCATAAACACATTCCGAGCAGCGTGTCCAAGTACTGCACACACAGTGCAAATGTTTTCTGAAGACGATGAACAGGGCTTGCTGGTCTGGAGATAAATAAGGCGAATGAGTACTCTTTCTGAGCAGACTTACCTGAGTTCACCTCAGCTTTTCTCACAGTGGTCGGGGGTGGCTGGGTTTGGCTGCAGGAACAGAGGAGAGACATTTTAGGTTTGAGTCTCTTTTGGGGGGGGGGGTTATTAGCTGTAGTTATTACCACCACTGATTAGTCCGAGCGCGGCCATTTTCTAACGCACGTATCAAGTCGCCATTTCCACCATCATTACTTTCCCTAATCTCGGCAGCATCACTGTCTGTAATGGACACTCCGAGCACATCGACAAAAAAACATAAGAGACCACCCAAAACAGACACTGGAGCACTCACAGAAAAATAAAAGCATGTTTATTTAAATAAGACTGACATTTTGACCTCAGAGTCAACTGGCATTTCGACTTGGCGTCTTTCTCAAACTCAGCACATTGTTCAATGGCATTTACATAAGGCTGTATAATATTTATCTACGGGGACTTGCCGATTATTGCAGTGCTCAGTCAGTGTGATTTTATGTATGATGATGTATGATAGGTGACGTGATACAAACTATGAGCAGTAGGGGGCGCTAACCTGGCGCAGGCCTTGGTTCTGGCGGTGGTGTCCAGCTCGCTGGTGGAGCTGACCTCGTCGCAGGCCAGGTTCGGGGCCTCGGCCTTCAAAGCGTCCGGGGCCGGGGGGGCCTCGGCCATTTCCGCGGCAACCGGCCGGGTCTCGTCGTCGGACGAGTCGTCGATGGCAACCACCTCGAGGGGCCCGGGCTGGGGGAGCTCCACCATCTCCAGGGAGGAGGAGTCGTCGCTGTCGGCCCCTCCCTGCTCCGCCGCGGGCTTCGGGGGCGGGGTCTCCCGGGGCTCCTCCCCCTCCTCCTCCTGCGGCTGCGCCTGCCCCGCCCCGGCCGGGGTGGAGGTGCTGACCTGCTCCCCCCCCTTGGCCTTCCTCTTGCACCTGATCCTGCGGACGGGGCGCGAGGAGACGTCGCCGTCCTGCTCCGTGTCGCTGTTCTCGGGCTGCTCCGCCCCGGGGCTCTTCCTCAGCGCCCTCTTCTTCTTCAGCTTCCTCACGCGCTTACCGGCCCTGGGCTCGGTTTGGGCGGGGGAGGGCGGGGCCGGGACGGCCGGCTCGG
Organism: Anguilla rostrata; assembly: GCF_018555375.3. Lineage (NCBI taxonomy): Eukaryota > Metazoa > Chordata > Actinopteri > Anguilliformes > Anguillidae > Anguilla > Anguilla rostrata. Next base: position 8,211,216 of record NC_057933.1, on the reverse strand, counting down.
CGGGGGGCGGGGGGAACGTCCCGCCCGTGGTGGAGGTTTCGGCGGGGGGCTCGGTGCGGTCCGCGGCCCCGGTCTGGGAGTCCCGCCGTCGGGACAGGGGGACGCCCGGCTTCTCCGGGACGGTGAAAGAGCCAGCTCGGGACGCCAGCACACCCCTCTCCTGCGGGGGGCAGCAGGGCTCCCTCACGCGGTCCAGCCTGCTCTCCGTGGACACCGTCCCGCTGTCCAGAGAGCTAACGCTAGCGCGACGCCGCTCACTTAGCGACTGGAACATGGAGGATCTGGGCTGGGCGGGCTCTGGGGGAGAGGAGGGGAAACAGCTTTAGAGGCAGAGACTGAGAGGGAGAGATGCCTGTGAAGTCATATCTGTGAGTGATTGGGTGAGAGCTCATATCTGTGAGTGAGGAGGTGAGGTAGAAAGGGATATGGGGTGAGGGCCTGTGAATGAGATCAAAGTGAAACTGTGAGACTGCCATGTCAGATCTCCTACCTGTGAGATCGTACCTGTGAGTGAGCTGGGAGCTTGTACCTGTGAGTGAGCAGGTGAGCTCATACTGCACCTGTGAGTGAGGGGAGAGCTTGTACCTGTGAGTGAGCAGGTGAGCTCATACTGCACCTGTGAGTGAGGGGAGAGCTTGTACCTGTGAGTGAGGAGGTGAGCTCGTACCTGTGAGTGAGCTGAGATCACCTACCTGTGAGGGAGGAGGCGAGTGGAGGTTCTGGTGCCGTCCCATAGGGGGCGCTGTGGGCGTTTTCTACAGGGGAGCTCCTCTGGCTCGGGGACGTGGGCTCCTGCTTGATGTGCGGGGGGGCCGCGGCGGGATAGGCGGGGGACAGAGAGGCGGGCGGGGCAGCGTGCTGCAGGACAGGGGGCAGTAAGGCTGGGGAGGACTGGCCGGGGGGGAACGCCGGGATGTTTGGGGAAAAGGGGCTGAGCAGAGCGGAGGTGGAGGGGGCAACGAAGGGGACAGCGGCAGGGCCGGGGGCGGGGGCAGGGGCAGGGTTGGCGGCTGCAGCGGTATCCATGCTGCTGTTCTTCTCTCCTGGGGGGGCGGAGCCACTGTAACCATCTGGACACAAACACAAAGGGGGGGGGGGGACTGTAGTTATTACCACCATTTACTGCTGGTCTTTCAGCAGAGAGAAGAGAGAGAACTGGCTTTAAGATTTCAGTGTCTGTGAAAACACGGTCAGGTCAGGCCGGTGTACAGAGGGGTTCTCACCTTGCATGCCTTGCAGGATCTCGATGCGCTGGGACCTCAGCGTGCTCATCTCCATGGTAACCTGACAAAACACACATCACACCAATCACCAGCCAGTCCTGAAACACCGACGCTCAAGAGAGAGACGACAAAATCGGCAGTCGCGGAACGGAGCTGAATCTGGAGCGCTCTGGCGCTCGTCGCTAAGCGATCACGTGGGCTAAATTAGCCGGGCCTTCGATACAGATGTTCACACGCAGATTGAGAACAGAAAGGAAAGAGGAGCTGGTCTCTTTTTCTAATGACGGAGCAAACGGTCAGTACTCTGAATAGGACTCTAGGGGGCGATGCCGCGCACGGCGGAGGACGTTCGCACGCTCGCTGACGCGCCCGAGCCACGCGGCGTGGGGGGGGGGCGTTACCTGCTGCTTGACGACCAGCAGCCGCTGCACCTCCATGTAGGCGGCCTGCAGGGCGGCGCGGGCCTGGATCAGGCTGCTGTCCACGGCCTGCAGCGAGCTGCTCAGCTCCTCCTCCCGCAGCGACACCGCCAGCAGCTGGTCCACCTGCGAGCGTTCTGCGGCACGGACAGACCGCGCGGGGTCAGGGGTTACACGCCACAGACACAACCGCCAAACCCACACACCGCCGGCCTGGCCACAGACACAACCGCCAACTCACACACTGCCGGCCTGGCCACAGACACACCCGCCAACACACACACTGCCTGTCTGCCCACAGACACAACTGCCAAACCCACACACTGCCAGCCTAGCCACAGACACAACCGCCAACTCACACACTGCCTGCCTGGCCACAGACACAACCGCCAAACCCACACACTGCCGGCCTAGCCACAGACACAACCGCCAACTCACACACTGCCTGCCTGGCCACAGACACAACCGCCAAACCCACACACACACACTGCCGGCCTGGCCACACACACCGACACCACAGACACAACCGCCAACACAGACACACTGCCTGCCTGGCCACAAACACGACCGCCAAACCCACACACACTGCCTGCCTGGCCACAAACAACGACACCACAGACACACCCGCCAACTCACACACTGTCAGCGAGCCCACAATTTTTGTACTAAATGCGCATGCAAAAATCCCTTTTTTTAAAAAGCGTATACGAACTCACCTTTTTTACATTTAACTTTCATCCGTTTATTCTTCCGCTCCAAACTGGGAATTTCTGGAGATGGAATTTCCTATGGAAAAACGAGTTTAAAACATATTTTAAAGCATACATATTTGGCTCATGGCCTTAGGGTCAGAAGCTAAGACGCAGTGCTGTGTGCTGTAGGTTTAGCGTTAGTGTCAGAAGCTAAGATGTGGTGCTGTGTGCTGTAGGATTAGCGTTAGGGTCAGAAGCTAAGACGTGGTGCTGTGTACTGTGGGGTTAGCGTTAGCGCTGTGTCTGTAGCGCTGTAGGGTTAGCGTTAGCGCTGTGTCTGTAGCGCTGTGTGCTGTAGGGTTAGCGTTAGCGCTGTGCGCTGTAGGGTTAGCGTTAGCGCTGTGCGCTGTAGGGTTAGCGTTAGCGCTGTGTCTGTAGCGCTGTGTGCTGTAGGGTTAGCGTTAGCGCTGTGCGCTGTAGGGTTAGCGTTAGCGCTGTGCGCTGTAGGGTTAGCGTTAGCGCTGTGTCTGTAGCGCTGTGTGCTGTAGGGTTAGCGTTAGCGCTGTGTCTGTAGCGCTGTGTGCTGTAGGGTTAGCGTTAGCGCTGTGCGCTGTAGGGTTAGCGTTAGCGCTGTGTCCGTAGCGCTCACCCCTGCGGCTCTGCGTTTCTTCCCCAGGCCCTGAGCGTCGTTCTGCTCCGCCTCCGAGGTGCAGCTGCTGTCCCCCTCCACGGATCCGGCTATCGCTTCCCCCGGCTCCGCCCCCTTCTCGGCGTCCGCAGCGCCCATCCCGGGGGTGCGCGAGGCGACGCCCTGGGGCCCGTCGGGACGGTCCCTGGGGGGGGCGGGCGACGCGAACAGGGAGAGGGCGCTGGAGGTGCGGTCGCCCACCACGCTGCTCTCCGATAGGCTGCGCTTGCGTGGGCCCGCCCCCGGGACAGCGGAGAGAGGCTCACAGATGGAGGCCCAGTGGTACCCCTCCGACAGATCCTCCTCCCCCCCATCGAGGCCTTCCGGGTCAAAGGGCACCGACGTCACCATCTCAATTCCAAACCTGCGGAGCCACACAGATCGTCACGTAACTCACAATGTTACGGCAATTCGGCAAACCTGAGGAGCGTCAACGTTCCTGCGTACTGCGTACTGGCTACTGGCTCAACCATTCTACCCTTTACTCATGTGTTAGTTCCCTCTCTGGACCAGCATGAGGCACCAATTCACCAGTTTCTCGACAGTACCAACCCTTAAGTGTAAATTTTAAAAAATCAGGCAATAGGAAAATGCAGTATTGGGGATTTGGCTTGTTTAGATTCTGTGATGCATATTGGAGAAATTTTAAGTTGGCACCATTTTGATTAATTAATAATTCAGCACGCAGACAGACATTGAGGAATTGTGTTCGTTTGTTTAGTTTCTTTTTTACAGATGTGTAGGCTGCCCCCCCCACCCCCCCCTCACCTGGGCATGCCCTTCTCCTGCTCCTGCTTCTTGCGGCTGACCTCCTGGTACACCTGGTCCCAGTTGACGTTTCGGCGGGCCCCGGCCGAGCTGATGAGCTGCCGGAGGGTGGGCCTGAGGCCCGAGTCCTTCTCGGCCTCGGCCTTGCGCGCCCCGCTCAGGTTCCGGATCCGCCGGGCGATGTTCAGGTTGGGCTCGTGGGCGCCGGCCTTGCCCTTGGGGCCCATGTGGCGGGTCAGGTCCCGTTTGAGGGAGGCGGGGAGGCCCAGCTTGCTCAGGTCGGGCACCCCCGCGGGCTGGGCGGGGCCGGGGCGGGACGCGTCGCTGTCCGAGCCCAGCCCCTCGTCCGTCGCCTGCGCCGCCGGCTCCCTGTCGCTCTTCCCCTCGCGGGCCGCCTCCTCCTCCTCCTCCTCCTCTTCCTCTGCCCGGGGTGGGGACTCCGGCCTTTCGGGGGTGTCGCAGGTGGACGTGCTCACCTGCACAGACTGCAGGGACAGGGCCTGGGCGGGGTGCGGGCCTCCGGAACCCGTCGAATCGTCCCGGGGGCAGGAGCTGCGCCTGGGGCCGCCGGGGTTGCCGAACGAGGGCGGGGTCACCCCGCTGTTCCTGCGCCTCCCGTCCCAGTCTCGTCCCGCCCTGCACTCCGAGCTCTCCGCCTCCTGCCCCTCCTCCTCCTCCTCTCTCGGCGCCGTGCGAGCCCCCGCTGCAGACGTGTCGGCCGACCCCCTCCTGCCCGGCGGCGCCCCCGCGTCCAGCCCAGGCCGGCGGAAGAGCTTAGCGGGAGCGGGGAACTCGCAGTCCCACCTGGAGGGCTTCTGGTACGGGACGGGCCTGGAGGTGGTGGAGGAGGCCTTCTCCGGGGCCTGCTCGGCGGGCGCGGCGGGCTTCTGCGCGGCCTGGATCTGGTCGTCCCGCCGGCCGCCGCCAACGCGGCCTGCCTTCCGCTGTCGCTGCTTCTTCCCCGGCCCCTCCTTGCTCTTGGGGGGGGCCTGGCTCCTCCCGGGGGGGTCCTGGGACTGCATGGTGCCCAGCACGAAGTCAAACTTCAGCTTCAGGTCTTTCACCTGCACGGACGGGACGGTCCCGTAGCCGGCCGCCGGGCTCCTGCCCTCCTCGTTCTGGGCCGGCGCGTCCCCGAGCTTGGCCGGGGGGTAGGGGGACCAGCGGTACAGCCGGTCTTTGGAGCCGCTGGCTTTGCCGCGGTCTCCGTTGGGCATCTCCCTGCTCTGGTGCGCCCCCCGGCGGGCCTGGTGCCCCCCCTCCCACCCCGGGGGCGCGTCCGGGCAGCCGTGGGGCGCCCTGCTGAAATCGAGGGCGCCGGACTGCGGCAGCTGGTCGCTGGTGAAGTCCATGGCCAGCGCGGAGTCCATCCCGTCCAGGTAGGGCGTGGCGCTCGGGTCCCAGTAGAACCCGCTATAAAGGGCGTCGCCGCCCTTCTTTTTGGAGGAGAAGCCCTGGTAACCCCCTCGTTTGCCCCCCCATCCTCCTCTGCCCCAGTTCTGCAGGAGCGGCGGGACCTCCGCTCGCCAGGGGGCGCTCTGGTCCTGGTTGCCTTGGTTCCAGGTTCTCGGTCCCCCGCTGGGGTGGTGCCACGCCCCGCCTTGGTGTCCTCTTGCAGAGTTCCTCCTGTCGCCCGGGCCCCGCCAGTTGGCCCCGCCCGGGCCCCTCGGCGCCGAGGGGAAACCCGGGGGGGGCCAGCCCCAGGGCGCCCCCTGCTGGAACCACTGCCTCTCTGCATTGAGCTGCTGCAGCTTCCTCTGCTCCTCCTCCTGGGCCTGCTTAGCTGCCGCCTCTTCTTCTTTCCTGGGGGGGAGGAGGGTGGATCACAATGACATCACATCCTGTGCTCCTCACTCAACTGAGAATTGCCAGCTCCTGATCTAAATCCAACTCTCACGCTCTGAATGACAATGAATGACTGATATTTCTACCACAACACTGGTACGGTGCATGGTTTTTGTGCGTTGTCAGTTGTCACTAGGCAACACTCCCTATTCCAGGCCCGCGATCACTTCAATGTGCAATATATTAATATATTACATATATTTACATATATTAATTATATATATTGATCACTTATTTACTATTTAAAATCTTCTTTGGTACTATATCCATTTGTAACAATGTTCTATGCTAAGCTCTAAAATATCAGGACTACAAATTATTCTTATTCATGAATTCTCTATTTACAGAAATCAAGATATTCGAGCAGGAGGCTCCTGTACTTCAAATCTGTAGTTAGATGGATGATGGGCATTATGTTTTCAAAAGAGCAAAACGTGTTTGTGCCGTCCTCAGCAGAACACAGAGAATTTCACGGTCAAAGTCCAAAAGAATTTCGCTTTCGCTCTGAGACAAAATGACACCTGCCAGGGTAATGTGTGCAGTGCCAGACCGAGCCAATGACCTCAGACAGTCACGTGATGTCACACACAGCAGCTGCAATCCAGCTCCTTCCTACCCCTGACAGACACCCACCCACCCACCCAAACCCCCCCCCCCCCATCCCCCCAGGGCCTCACACACACAGCAGACTGGATTCCTCTGTCATTATTACTAGAGGTGGCAAAGGCAGTTCTGTGTGGGTTGGGAACATTACACCCAAGGATTCAAACATGATACCAATCCCAGCTGCCGGTCTGAAAAAGGAGAGAGAGAGAGAGAGAGAGAGAGAGCGAGAGAGAGAGAGAGAGAGAGAGAGAGAGTGCGAGCGAGAGAGGAGGCGAGAGACGAGAGAAGCGAGAGAGAGGAGAGGAGAGAGAGAGGAGAGAGAGAGAGGAGAGGGAGAGAGGAGAGAGGAGAGAGAGAGAGAGAGAGAGAGAGAGAGAGAGAGAGAGATAGAGAAGGCAGCACTGGCCTTTTACCTGTCACACACTGAACTCTTGAGTGTTTGTCTCGGGTTTGCTAGCCCTACCAGTGCTACAACTAACGCAACACGCAGGGCTGGGAAATTCCAGTCCCGGAGGGCCGGTGTGTGTGCAGGTTTTTGGTTCCACAAATTACCCTGGCTAAATGTGCTAACCGGCCACACACACCAACACTGACACACTTGCAGATTAGACAGCAGTAAAACGTTTCATACAGGGACGCAAGAACAGTCTTCGGCTGCCATTCATGCGCTCATCAAGAAATGTAGCAAAAATGTCAGGCGACGTGCATGTAATCTGCCATCAATACCAGGAACAGACATGACCTTCATTGCCCACCCCTGCACTACACCCTCACTAAACCCATTTGCTACCCACACTAAGCACCACACACTCAGCCCTCCCCCCTGGACCTTCGCTTCACGTGATGCATTTGCGTATAAACTGCCGCTATCAGGTGTGACGCTGAGGGGGTTGTTAAGTAAACCTGCAGTTTTATTAGCCACTCTGGATAAGAGCAAGTGCCACATGCTCCAAAGTAAATATAATGCGAGTGAGCTTCAGGACCCGAGTAGCTGATCCGCCTGTACTGGATATCCCGTCGGGTTTGCAGCCCTGAACCTCACCACACTCGGTGTCGGGGCAGAGCCAGTGAGCGGGTGGTGATGGCGATTTTCTCACTCTGGCGACCGTGGGATATAAATACTCTCGGTCTCAGTCTGCCCTTTATTTTGCGAGCGACGGCTAGCGGCTAGCAAAGCTACTCAGCGTTATGGGTCTGTATCCAAGGGCCCGCCGCCAGCGAGGTGAAAGGTGGTGGTGGTGGTGGTGACGATTCTAGGGGCCCACAGCTTGGGGAGGCCGACAGCAAAAAATGTATATATATATATATAAATAAATTTTATAAATAGTATTATAGTATAGCTATTAATACTATAAATTTAATAAATTTTTTATTAAATGGGGGAGGGCGCAGGGGCACGGGACTCTGCTCTAAAAGCCTGCCGGGTCCAAGCAACTGGTTAGCCCCTGCAGTAGCCAGATTCTAAGGCCCTGTAACAACGCTATCCGCGTAGAAGTTCGCTCCCGACGTTCAGCTCTAACTGGCTGCGCGGAGGCAGAGAGTGCGAGAGGCAGACGAAGCTGGATTGCAAGAGAGAGCAGTGCGCGTGAAGAAGAGAGGCAGAGAGAGAGAGCAGAGCGCTCAGAGCAGAGAGAGAGCGCAGGCGCGAGCGACGAGAGACAGGCGAGGCGCGTGAGAGAGAGAGAGAGAGAGACGAGAGGGGAAAGAGCGTGAGAGAGGAGAGAGAGAGACAGAGAGAGAGAGAGAGCGAGAGAGAGAGAGAGTGCGAGCGTGAGAGAGAGAGAGAGAGAGTGAGAGAGAGAGAGAGATAGAGAGCGAGAGAGAGAGAGAGAGAGAGCGTGAGCGAGAGAGCGAGAGAGTGCGAGCGTGAGAGAGCGAGAGCAAGAGTGTCGAGCGTGAGAGAGCGAGAGCATGCGCTCATGGCTGTTTTGGGCTACGTCTCTGATATACGACTCTGGACCAGGACAGACCCCGTTTGCGTCGTCGTTTTAATTAGAAGCGAGCTCCAGCGACATGGAATTCTAATTAAGGGGATCGACGGCCGATGATCAGGGACAAGCAGATGACACCGGGACTTTTACGAATACATTTTACGGGTGTATCGCCTCATTTTACGGGTCGAGAGAGGTGAAGAGAAAGCGGAGCGTGATTTAATCAACAGCAGTTTGAAACTTTACTTGTCGTGTCAGTACAAGTCAACTAGGAATCCTGCCATGTGAATAATACCATTTTAGTACAAGTAACGGGATATTGTGTTCACGGTATCTAGTTTCGTATTGTCAAATAAAATTATTTAATTAATTACAATAAACAAATAAGATATGATACATATACACAGAGCTGTACTGATCAGCCACACTCAGGCTTCACACAAATCACAAATCACAATACAGCGGTGGCAAACTTACATCTGAACGCGCCCAAGCGGTCATTCTGACAATGAATCATGCAGCACAAGAGTTACAATTTACCCTTATTTACAGAGCGAGGAAGAGAAACAGGAAGACAGCACTAAGCACAGGGACAGGAGAAGGAAAACAAGTACACAGACAGACAAGTAAGACAGGTGGGGTGAGTGGGTGAGTGAGTGAGCGAGACAGAGAGAGAGAGAGAGAAAGAGAGAAAGTGAAAGAGTGTGTGACAGAGAAAGAAAGAAAGCAGACAGACAGAATGAAAGAGAGAAATAGTGAGAGAGAGGGGGCAAGAGAGAGAAAGGTAGAGGGAGAGAGAAAGAGAAGGACGTAGTGAGCAAGATAAAACAGAGAGAGAGAGAGAGAGAGAGAGATAGTGATAAAGAGAGAGAGAAATAAAGAGAGAGAGAGAGGGGTGTCCTTACCGGATCTGCTCCTTGCGCTTCTCGATGAGCTGCACCAGCTCCTTGTCGAAGTACTCCTCCTCCTCCGGCCCGTCGGCGGCGGCGGCGCCGCGCTCCTGCTCCTCCTCCACGCGCTGCTTGTGCAGGGGGCTGGAGATGTGCCCGGCGTAGGCCGTCAGGCCCGCCACCGACACCCGGCACACGCGGCACCCGTGGTCGCAGTCCCTGGGGGCGGAGGAGGAGAGGGGGGGCTCAGCCGGGACGCTGCCCACCGGCATGGCTCCGCGTCTGCGCCTGCGTCTGGTTCTGTCCTCGTCTGGATTTTTTTTTTTTCAGGTCTAGTCCAGTCGGGTCTTCTGGGCTTTCCCCAACTACAGACCCGGTTCTGGACTCTTACGGTTATTTGGAGACTCAAGAAAGGGGTGATAAATAAAACCGGAGGTGAAGAGAGGGAACTCTTCTAACACCCCAAAAAAGAAAAAGCTAAGTCTATTAAAAAAAGATGCTTCTCAACAGATCAGGAGGCAAATAACTTCTTTGTTTTCAAAAAAAAAAAAAGAAAGAACAAATGAATAAACCGCTAGGGTTCGAATCTTCCTGAACTGTTGCCTTCTTCAGCTTCACATTAATTTGGGACGGTTAGCGGTGCAGGAGCGGGAGGAGCGGCGAGGAGCGGCGCGCGGCATTTCGACTCCCCGTAAGCACCCTGGGACGCAGTGTGGGACCGGCTCTCCCTCTCTCTGGAGGCCCCTAGCCTAGCGCGCTCTCATGATGGTTACGGCTGCTCTGGGGCTGAGGGGGAGAGAGAGTCTGAATTTCATCTGCAGCACGACGCTCCCCCCCCTCCTCCCCCATTCCCCCTCCCCCCTACACCCAAAACGCAGAGAGCCGCACTGCATTCTGACCAATCCAGAGGCTGCTGTAACCAGAGAGCTCCAGGCAGCTGCCCCCCCCCACTCGCCCCCCCTCCCCCCCAGGAGAATGCCATTCCAGGAGACTGATACTGCAGAACTCGAGCGCTATGCAGCAGCCCTACAGAAACTGTGTCAGTTCCACTGGCTGACCCAGTTTATTTTTCCTGCCATCTCCATGGGCCTGCGGCTTCATTTCAAAATTCAACCACACGGCCATATTTAACGAAGCTCCGGGGAGGGGTGGGGGACGTTCTCATTTGTGTTTGCCGCTAAATTCTTATTGTGCCTGTGCTTGGTGCAGTTACATTACTGCCATTCAGTAGATGCTCAAGTCCAGAGCCACTTACGCAACTTTTAGCATTTTTGTGTAGCATCCATTTAAACAGCTGGATTTACCCTGATTCAAGGGCACAACTGCAGTGTCCTACCAGGGAATGAAAGCAGCAACGTTTCGGGCGCAAGCCGAGCTCCTTACTCATTCCATGTCCCCATTAAGTCTTCTCGATAAAAGCAGGGGTTTGAGTTTGGACACAAGAGCACAAGCTACATGAAGGTTTAGAACCAAAAAGCACCAAAATCTTCACACCTTAATGTGAATCTACATTAAATTCTGATTACAGCTACACTGTAACTGCCACTGAGCTCCACAGCCACACAGAGCCAGTTGCTCCGAGTTCCATTTGCTGGGTTGAACTCTCCCATGCTTCCAGCTCTAGAGAAGGGCCTAAATTTAAGCCCCTGTTGGGGGCAGCTGCCCCGCGAATATGTGGGGGGCAGGGGGACAACTCTCACGTGTCCCCAAGACATGTGCCTCACCCCCCCCCACCCCCGTTCTAAAAGGACAAAGCGCCCGCTATCCAGGACAGGCAAGTCGATACGAGCTCACATATGCTTCTTTCACAGGCTGTAAACACATACAGTATTGCATTTCACACGCGTGTACAGTACAGTTAGCAATTAGCAGGCAAGAAAGGACAAGATTGCTGAAGAGTATGAACTACAGGGGCTGTGATTACGAGCAAGGAAATGAAAGGAGGAGGAAGGTGACAGGTGGAGAGTGTAGCTATATCAGACAGAGCTTCCTGCTGACACAGAATAAACATGCCTTCAGTACATGTGAATAGCCTATGCAGCACTGGTTCTTAAACTTTTTAAACATCAGGACCCAAATCAGAAATGTAGTACCTTTCGAGGGCCCGTGAAATACACATACGAGCATAGACGAGTGGACTACAGACTACATTCTCAGACCCACCACATCCACCCTGGAGATCCATTTTGGGTCGTGACTCATAGTTTAAGAAAAGAGTGTCCAGGTCAAATGTCTAGTAGTAGGTTTCCTGAGACTGTGTGGCCTATATGAACTGCTGTAGGGACTATCATGGAGACCTCTTACTGCTCATGTTATTGGTTTCGCATGTGCCAGAAGGTCTTAGTAAACCAGGCCTTATGAGTCCAGTGAAGAGCCAGGGTAAGCTGAGGGAGGCCCGTGGATCCAGGGACATGCAGGACTTACACGCGGAGTGTGTGTACGACTGTGTGTGCGGGACTCAGACGCAGCTGCTCACCGGCCTTTAATGTTCTCCAGCTCTCGATGGTGCAGCATGCTCCTCATGTGCTCATCCATCTCCTGCACCAATGAAAAGGGGCGGGGGGGGGGGAGGGATGGGGGAAGATGGGCCCCAGGAAGGTTGAGTTTCAAAGACGTCCTGCGTACGCTCATATGACCAACAACTGCAGGGCAGGTGTGAGATCAGCTCAAACAAACAGCGTGCTCTCGATCCCGTGTTCACCACCAGAGCACTGTTCGCCGTAAGAGCACGTGCTGTTCACCAGGAGAGTGCTGTTCACCGCGAGAGCACTGTTTACCGTTAGGATTCTGTTCGACGCGAGAGTGCGTGCTGTTCGCTGTGAGAGTGCTGTTCACTACAAGAGTGCTCTTCGCTACAAGAGCGCTGTTCGCCATGAGAGTGCTGTTCACTACAAGAGCGCTCTTCGCTACAAGAGTGCTGTTCGCTACAAGAGTGCTGTTCGCCACAAGAGTGCTGTTCGCCACAAGAGTGCTGTTCGCTACAAGAGTGCTGTTTGCCACAAGAGTGCTGTTCGCTACAAGAGCGCTGTTCGCCACAAGAGTGCTGTTCGCCACAAGAGTGCTGTTCGCTACAAGAGTGCTGTTCGTCACAAGAGTGCTCTTCGCTACAAGAGCGCTGATCGCCACAAGAGTGCTGTTCGCTACAACAGCGCTCTTCGCTACAAGAGTGCTGTTCGCCACAAGAGTGCTGTTCGCTACAAGAGCGCTCTTCGCTACAAGAGTGCTGATCGCCACAAGAGTGCTGTTCGCCACAAGAGTGCTGTTCGCCGCGAGAGTGCTGTTCGCCGCGAGGGCGCGTGCGGTTCACCGGGAGAGCACCGTTCACCGCAAAAGCGCTGTCCTACCTGCTTGGAGTTATAGACGATGTCACAGAGAATGCACTTCCTCTCCTTCCCCATGTTGGACCTGGTAAACGGCCGCTAAGCCATCACTGCGGGAACAGACAGACAGACAGACAGGCATGAGAGAAAAAAACACTGCGTGCGAACATTCAATTCTGAATATTATATTTGCACGTATACAAAAGACATGATCCCCACAAACAGTGAACTCCATGACCAACTGAAAATGCACACTACGGAGAATATATTGCTTTGTACACGCTTCCTGTAAGCGAGAATTCAGTTGATGTAGGCTACACTCTCATATTATATTTCCACTATATATACACCAAAAAAAAAAACCCTCAAAATTCCTGTGCTCAGACTTAAACTGGGTGTGTAAATGCCGGAAAAGTAACTAATGAAAGAAAAGGCACCTCAAACACGCTTGAATCATTAGGTCTTCACAGAAGACGAAGACAAAGGTTTCAGCGTCACACTGAAGATTGCCTGAAGAACGCTGAAAAGTTTGTCTTTAGTTTTTATTAAAAATGAAGGCTTTAAGCACGTCTGAGGCCTCTTTCAGTGTGCAGAGCCATCTTTTCTCTCTGAACTATTTGTCCACCGGCACGTTAGCTTTCTGCCAGTTTTTAAATTTGTACCCCATGAGGGTTGAGCGAGGGTAAGATGAGCTCTAGAGTTCCACTGAAGAGGTGAGACCAAGTTTAACCGACCATGCGCTGGCCGGAGGTTCGGTTTCCCATCAGCCAATGCCAGGTACCACCCCCCCCAAGCCCCCCCACCCCACCCCCCCCAAACCCCCAACCAATCCCGTGGCTGCGAGATGCCAGGGGAAAGTTCACATTGGACGTAAAGTTAGTTCCTGCTTGCTGAGCAAGGCTGTGTTATGTCTGGACAAGTCGAACACCTTGCAGACCTTTACTAGAAGATACCCTACACCGAAAGTCACAAGTGACTGTTTAAAAAAAAAACGCTTCAGCGTTCACAGCGCCAAGAATAAAAATAAAAAACCTGTGCTGCATGCAAAGCCCTACCTCGCACAGAGCTAAAAAAGCATTTCCGCTAATGGGACGTCTCTGACATCGCCTCCTGAGAATCAAGGTCAACGGCAGGGACCCCTGTGGAACAGACATGGGGGCTCAGGGGGCGTACATCTCTACCCAAGGGGGAAAAAACCAGGCCAAGGACACTGAACGCCGCCCCATGTGGAAAACGTCCTCGTTTGTGGCTCTATTCACACAGCCGTATGGGTTCAGCAACCCTATCCTCTAAGAGACCCGCAGAGACTGAGCAATTAGGTTAACATCCTATTCGCCCTCTCCCCCCTCCCCCTCCCCCTCCCCAGCAACGGTGCTGGCAGTTATTTTGGGCGGCGGGGGCCGGAGAGACTGGCCGTGCCAGGCATTCCTCCAGCAGTGCCCCCGCCCCCCCCACCCCAGGCAGGCAGGCAGGCAGGCTGCCCACTGACACCCTCTGAAAGGAAATACTGCTCATCTGACCTAACAAGTGGCACCGTACCGCTATGGCCTATGGCAGGATCCCGTTACGCTGGCAACGCTGGCACAAGCAGGACAAACGCTTTTCAACATCCGCTGTGCCAAGCCTCTCTGTCCCAAACAGCCAAGCCCTGACGGCGTGAAGGCCGCGGGGTGGGGGGGGGGGTAAGGACCTGGTCTTGTAACCTAAAGGTCACAGGTTTGATTCCCAGGTGGGACACTGCCGTTGTACCCTACCTAACCTGCACTGATTCAGTATATATCCAGCTGTACAATTGGATGCAATGTAAATGCTATGTGTAAGTCGCTCTGGATAAGAGCGTCTGCTAAATGCCTGTAATAGGCGAGTGGGATCACAATGTTAGTGTAATTAGTTACACCGGCAACAAGTTTGTGAACTTTAAATTATTTACATTTAAAAAATGAATCAAGACTTTTCAGTGTTGGCAGGAGTTACTGCACTGTAATCAACAGCGGGTGATCAAAGGGGGTCTGCCTTTCACCTGAGGCTGACTCCACACCTGAGGAAAACAGCAGGACTGTCAAACCCTGCATTATATAGTACTTCACCTGTGCAGTGCGTCTCCATTATCACAAAACCTTCTGGAACATTTGCAATAATATACAGGAATACTAAGGTGAGACACACTGGTGCTACTAGTACCACTGAATCTGGCAATACAGAAAATGAAGACTATTCTCACAACTCACCTTCAGACCACATAAACCACATATTCACTGTGCTTTTTCAACTTTGCTTAGTCAATTGAACTTGCCACTTTAGGCTTCAATTGTGTGTGTGTGCAAACAGTAAGCAGACTGAAATGTGAACAACAGCAAACCCTTTCTTGCATTTCCCAAGTCCTCAGAAATATTCAGAGGAAGTGACTAAAAGAAATGCAAGAGTTAATCTCGCTTTGGGTTTGATGTCAGTTGGACTCTGATCTAAAGGACTTAGAAACGGATGTTTGCTGAGTTTGCACTGTCAACATTATTCTCTCTTTATAACTGGGGTATTGTATTTTCAGTGACCTGGTCATACAATAAGTACTCAAAGTACAAAGACTGTAAAGTGTCATTCATTAGAACCCAAGCAAAATGAGAGAGCCATTTTGTGCAAATTTTGCTTTTTACCCTCACTATAGCAACCTCTGTTAGGAAGATCATCTCGCAAATGACATGTTCACAACCCTTTTCGGGGGGTGGGGGGATCGGCATTATAACAACACACGGCTGGAATTCATGCCATGAATGGTGCGGAATAAAGTCTGAGTCTGTACAAATCATTTTGTTTTATGTAAATCAACAGTCGTTTAAAATTTGGTGCTGTACAAAAAAAAAAAAAAGTAGAACTACTCAGATGAATGGGCATGGTGGCAGTATTGAGCAGGCTTAGGAATCCTTATCTGCAAAACCAGAAAACCACTGTATAGATGCACCAGCACATGCATCAAACAACCGAAGCGTGCAGACTGAAACACTGAAAACTATTTGTGTGGAATGCACGCAAAAAGCGCTGCATTATCTACAAACAGAAATGTTTGAACATACACGTGTACGTCCACTGTTCTGATGAACAGGATCAAGTAAGTGGAAAATATGTGCAATTCAAAATTAGAATCATGTAAAAAGCAGCATATGTTTAAATACATCAGACTATTTATTTTTGTAGTCACAAATGCAGCGGCTATAAACCTGCAAGCGACGCAACTGTTGCAAACTTTCGTAGGCCAACTTTCGACAGGCGTCAACCTGGTCGCTGGACTTTAGCCTATTATGATTGCACACTACATGATCACGCTGATGACATTGCGCAACAACCGCCTGTGAGCACATCCAGCTCAGCTCCGCCTGACGATTTCAGACCGCACAAACTTTTTGACAATGGAAGCGCTCTACGTCAATTAGTGCACGTGTATCAACTTGGCTGCAGTCAGACACACTTGACGCGTCATAACCAAATACTGATGTTGATCTTCACAAGCGTCATGTTGGCTAGGCTTAATGGCAATCTAATGACAAAACATCAGCTAGCCAGCTAGTTTGCGTGTGCATGGTTAAAAGGTCCCACAACTGCACTGACGTACTAGCACTGTAACACACTACAAAAGCCTCCTTCTATGTTTTTGTGGCTTGCCCGCCAGCGGATTGTAGTCCATCGCCTCCGTTACCCTGGCTAGAAATCTGACCGCTGTACACAAATATAAAAATGCATGCAATAGAAAGCGCATATTATCATGCGTCCAAAGTACCTCCCCCCCACCCACTGAGAGGGGCTCAACACAGTGTGTTTACTCACAAAACTGCTACCAGCCCCCACATTTATAGTGGTGACGATGTCTGTGCGAAGGGCTAGGAAATTATCCTAGTCTTCCCCACATTCAGGCCCTCCTTAGTGTGAAACCGGTGTTTATGAAAGTCCGGCGGCTAAGTATTTGTTTCACATCGCGAGAATAACCAAATACTTTGTGTACCTCTTGTTCCTCAATAGGTTTGTTTATCGTTTCATCTCCCCCGCACACCTTTCCAACGAGGGCGCCATGTTAGTTGTGTCCGACACCTCCCTTTCCGGTTCACTTCTTCTTCTTCTTTTTCAGTGGATTACTAGCGGATTGTAACCAACTGATTAGGTGCATACCGCCACCTACTGTGCTGGAGTGTGAAAAGAATACAGACTAGGCTGAAGCAGATGGTTCATTATATCCTGCACCTGAGTCCACTCATTTTAATGAATCTGACAACTGCCCATATCCTATTAGTAGTTCCACTTTTTCTACTTAAGATGCTAGGAACAGAGAATTCAGAGCATCCCATAGACTGCAGTACCCTACGAAGCACGACCTAGTCCACTCATTTAATGGAAGTCTGACAACTGCCCATACCTATTAGTAGTTCCTACTTTTTCCATACTTAGATGCTAGCAATCAGTGAATTCAGTTTAGACCACCAGTCCAGGTTGAACTACGTGCTCCTGCTCATATGGGGATATAATACTGCTCACGTTTCGTACTGACTTGTTCCATAGGTGCTGTTCCAACAATCAGTGATTGCCTTGTATGTCAAGCCTGAAGATGATTGTATCGTCCTCCCTATCATTAGATGCTTACCTGTTCATGTGCTTATTCCTATGGAGATGTCGCTCTGTCCACAAGAATCCAGTGCTCATGCCATTCTTATTTCAAGCATTTAAAATGGTGATTTCCTTCCATTCTGCCCAATGGAACAATTATATTTGCATTTTCCCGTGTAAGATGTTAGCCATTTGGTCCGCTTCGTTTCCTGCCCCCAACAATGTACCGGAGAAACGTACTACTGTCCCAGTCTTCTTAGCTGTACAACAAGTACAAACATTTCTGTAAGTCCGCAGGCTGAATGTTAACAGACTAACAATGATGCCATGGTCTGAACAGATCACAACCTTATCTGTGACTACTCTTCTACCACCCAAGTGCATCTGGATAGCTACCATCTCTGCGACGCCGTGTCCATCTGTAGGCACTGTCCTGTATTAAAATGTGGCACATAACTGCCTGTTCCTGCCTCTGGTTCTTGCATCCATTACACTGAAGAAGCATATGGTGTTTAATATTTCTGGACTTAGCTTCTGATGGGTCTGTCAATTCCTCCACTTTTAATCAGAGTTTGTAACTGGATATCTATTTCTGGTGTGACAAATTTTTTTAGAACATACACATGCATACATACGCACACATGCATGTAAGAACGTGTCTTCTCTGGTCAGCCAGTTGTAGCCTACATCTTCTCTGGTCAGCCAGTTGTAGCCTACATGCAGCCCAGACCTATGGTGCAATGTCTGTGCAGCACCATACTGAAAACAAGTGTGTCTGAGCTCTACTGAATTTATTAGTGTTGCCAATAGACATACCATTAAAGAAATCTGGGCAAAAAGTTAAAACAAGTGCATAAATTCATTCCAAAAAGATAAATATTTTACTAGCAAATGTGGGAAAATACAAGTCAATATACAACAAAAGTCAATATGCAATACGCTGTATAAAATATCAGTTTCATTCAAACATTTGAAATTGGCCAGCAGCAATATGCAACAGTGGCATCGGCAGTATTATTTTTAAATGAATGTCTGCATTTGATAATTGCAGCCTATATGAATAGCCTACAATACCACCAGAAACTCAGCATTTCCAATGTGCGGCAAGTGAAGAGACTGATTACACCTGACTTCACATTGCAAAATTTAATTGTCCACTGCGCTCTTATTGACTTCTTCATAATAACATCTACGTAGCAGGTATGTTTTAAGTTTTGGCAGTAAATCGACAGACAAGTAGAATGAATGGAATTTTGACTAAATGTAATATTTGCATCCCAAATTCCTTTCCATTTTGACTAGTTGTGGAATTGTAACTTGGCATGCATATATTAATCTAGTATAAAAATAGCTTGTGACACACTGCAGAAGTATTCATCAAAATAAAGTCGATTTTTTGAAATAAGACTATTGTAATTTGTACTATGTGACTCGACGTGTTAAACCAAAACAAAACAAAACGATGTGTGACTACGACATCGTAACCGGTTACCTTTTCAGATGACGCAAGGCTGATCCCAAACTCTTTGATACGCATGTGTGGATAGTTTGGAGTTTGTCGATCAGACATGCGCAGTACACATTTGACTCAACTGAAGGAATTTAGCTAGTTCACTAGTTTGCTTGGACAGCGGAGGGTCAGACACAGGAAGCTTTCAAACTTGGAATCGTTTCTGTAAGTAACATTTGGTTTGCAGTCTGCCAGTAAACAAGAAAGAAGAAAGAGAAAGTGTTATTTAAACGCGTCTGTGTTTCCTCCTACTCCCCATAGATACCAGATATCAAGAGGAAAGTCCCCCCATCTGTTTTTCAAAGAGGAACTAGCTAGCTAGCAAGCTGCCGAAGGGTTTTACTTGCTTTGCTAGCTATCTAGCTAGCTAAATATCACCATCCAAGAAAAGGGGAAACTTTTACAGTAACACGATGTTAAGACAGTAAGTTGGCTAGCTTGCTAGCTGTCGACCACTTGTTGCGTTTTGGTGAGGTGGCGGACTTCTAACAGATGTACTTTTTACTACTTGTAAGGTTGAGGTAACTTGGATATCGAGCTATCGTTAACTAACATATTGGTGTTCGGGTGGGTCGGAAAAGCTGGCAAACCTAGTTAGCTAGCTTACAAGTTTTGCTAACTGATAGTTTAGGTAATTTACTAGCTAAGTTAATTAACTTAACTAGCCAACAAATAGGTAAGATAGCTAACGTCATCTGAGTCCTTAACCGACTGTTGTTTAACATTAAAATTAGTTGTCTCGGTAAGGAACGAAAAGATCAGACGTTGCCAACGCAGTTCGCTGAACAGGCATATTATAATTACTGACTACCAGGTAGGTACCATAAAACCGAAGGCGTTTCTCCAGTTTGCAAACAACACGGCTGGGTGAACTATTCGTTCCTGAGCCTGCGTTGCTGCTTGATCACTGCTGTTGTGTGTCATGTGTCTTAACAGAGTTCATCGGTCATCATCAGTATGGTTGGAAAATGTGTATAGACACATCAACAGAATCACAATGTCTTGTAAAAGAAAAAAGTGCTAGTTATTTAGAAATGAACAAACCTAACGTTACAGTAAACGTTAGAATTTCAGTGGTATTTAATAAGCCAATTAATATTTTGTTTCCAAAACTGAACAGAAGGCGTACTCAATTTCATCATGTGACCGGTTAGTTATGGCTCGAAAAACGTATTCCCATGACCTTCTAACTTTTGGCTGAATGTTATCGGTCTAATGCCATGACCTGTAAAGTTAAACTCAGTATTACAACTCATACGAACACATTTTCATTGCAATTTATGTTCAGGAATTCCGGATGTGAACAAAACATTCTTGACTTTCCGTATTGTGGACTTGTAATAATACACTTGCATCTGCAAGCATTGGATTTAGGTGCTAAAACAACAAAACAAAAATAAAATCATTAATAACTGGATGTAAACGTTTATGTCCATTAGGCTAGACTGTTTGTATGAATTGGGTTTCCCTAGCTATGTATGGTGCAGTTGAACTTGACTAGCAGCTGTTTTGGTGGACGGAATAAGCCCGCATTGTATGTAGAAAAAACCTGTTCTTTGTTTGTTTGTTTGTTTTTTAGAATATCTTTGGCTTTGATTAATGGTCACAGATACATTTAGGATACTTATATCTGTCCCAAACGAAGAGCTTTCATACTTTTTGTACTGTTACTTGGGGGATGTGGTTGTTTGTGTCAGGATTTATATATGTATCTTTTTTTTTTTTTGTAATTGGGTTGGGTTGTACTGAGGCCCCCCTCATGGTTGGTTGTGCAGCATTTGACTTAAAAATCCTGTCGCCCCTGTGTTTACGGTTGAGTTGTAATACATTGGCGCAGAAAGTAAAGTCTGGAGAAGGAAGCAGAGAATGAGCGGGGACATGTAAAGGCCCAGGGAAGCTCGACCTGGGAGAACTGGTTTGTGGGGACGAGCTGGAAATGTATGCAGCTGATAGGGGGCAGGGACACGCCAGCAGGCAGCCAGCCTGAGAGCTGCGCGTGTTTCCTGTATCTTCAGAGTCACGCTCATTCTCTGAAGTCGTCCGCCTTTAGAGAGAGCGACGGGCGAGAGGTGTTAATGTCAAGTGTTTGCTGTGCGAGAGTACCACCCTGAAGTGGGCTGGTGGCCTGAATGTTTGAACCAAAGAGCTTCCGCTCCATAGCAGTGCCACACTCAAGTGCGCAAACACATTCAGTGCTGAACAGTGAAACAGACAACTGTACACTTGTGGGGGGAACAAAACCTCACACATTTGTGATCTTATACCGGCTTAAAGGGTTTAAATGGTTAATTACTTTTCATCTTTTATCTTGTTCTGAATCGGTCTCTGTACTCATTTGATAGACCCTGCATTTGCCAAATGGACTTGCCTGCTTCTTGAAACAAATTGCAAAACGCTTGTCTTGGTTTTGTTTTTGCTAGGCTAATATGGTTCTGTGGTGAAACCTGATGCAACTGAGGGATTTACCATTTCTACAACTAGGAACCTCAAGAAACTCATTTGAAAAACAACTTCTTTCCATTAGCCCTGTGGCTGGTTGAACACCCAGATGATTCAGCCTCTTGTCACAAAAACATGAACGGCTCTATCTGTACTATAGACATTGAACTGACTCGGCTAGTTGAATTCCCCAAAGAAAAACTTGCTTTCGTAGTTACACTCATTTGGGTCAAATGTATCTTTTCATTTTTTTGCAAGTAAAATGTGGCAGACAAAAAAAGATGTTTGAATTGATTCAAATACAATCTTTCTGACGTGTCGTTGCTAATTTGTAACTGTAACCTATGCTCTTTGAGAAAGTGGGTCCTGTGTGAGCCCTTGGGTCTAGGTGTGCATTTTAATGTAGCTAAAGGCAGTTTGTGTTTGTCAGCACCACCGTTGTGTTCAGTTTAATTCAAATTCGGTGGATTCGGGAAAATTCTGTAACTGAAACCTCCCGTCACCACGTTGAGCTGTGTCTGGGGGACACATTCCCTGTGCAGGGCCACTGAGACTCTGGACTGTGTCACGTGACCAAGCTGGCTCTGTGCTACTCGACTCGCTCATGCAGTTGGGTCAGAAGGTTCTTGGCTGAAGTGGAACTGGGAACGGGGAAGTGGGCTGTATATGTGTCGTTTGACCAGTGACACTTTCACCAGCCACAGGGCAGCGGTTAGCTTGCAGTAGCGCTCAGTCTCGGTTTCCAGTAGAGATGGGTGTGTGATGTCAGTCTCTCTTCCCCCTGGGCTGCTGAGCTGGAGCATTCAATTCAGTTCTGTTCAGTTTTATTTGTATAGCGCTTTTTAACAAGAGAACTGTCACAAAGACACTCTACAGAGTAGCAAGGCAAGGAACGGAGTAAAAAAAGAAAACTCAGCAAACACCAAGTGTGAACCCCCGAACAGCAAGTGCATAAGGTTAAAAAAAAAAAACTCCCAGTCGGTAGAAAACCCTCAAACGGCAGCAAGAAAAAACTCCCCAACGGGAAGAATCCTGGAGAGGAGCCCGGCTATAGAGGGGGAGCCCATCCTTCACAGGCCAGCCTGGTGTAAAGGATGTGTGTAGCAGGCAGGTTTCAGGGCTGGGGGTGGGGGGGGGGGGTGAGGGGGGGTGGTGGTTCAGGGTCAGCACCTTGTAAAAAAAACAGGAAGGACTGACTGGAACTCCAGAGGAAGCGAGCTCCGTCCAGCGCAGCGCAGGAGCTCCAGAGGTAGAAACGGCGTTGACCTCTGAAAAGGTTTTGCCGGGCTGTCATTTTTCATTTTAATTTTCATTTCGCTCTCTTGTCCAGCTTTGTTGAGCTGTTTGAGGGCAGGCCCATTAGATTTTTTGTTTATTTTTTGTTGTTGTGTATCCAATAGCAGTGTTTGTTCAGGCCAAGTGCTTTAATGCCACAATAACAGTTACTGGCACCAACAGCTAGAGAGAAAAAATGCAAATTACTTAATCAGTTTTGAGTCCAAATGTGCTGTTTACAATCTACGATGGTAATAAGGTTTCGTAAGCCTTAAAATATGCAGTGGAAAAACTCAACACAAATAAAATGACCTCATTTGGCGTAAAAGGCAAAATAAGTTTTTTTTTTTCTTTGCTTATGCAGATATACTATATGTAGCTTGTATTTTTTGTCTCATTACAAACCATGTTAAATTCAGTTTTAAACACCACAAGTAGTGCGCGAGAACTAACTCCAGTAACAGTGTGTATTCATAAATGCGTATTATTGGTTGATTTAGGAATGGCTCAGTGATAGTTGGGATTGACTCTAATCCCATTTTCTTGGAAGATGACAGTTTTTCAGAGAAACCGGTGGAAGCCAGTTCCCTCCAGCGGTTCCCTCGGTAACGGGTGCCTGAAATGGGTAATGTCGCTGATGAATTAAATTTTGCGGCGAAGAGGACCACGTTAACTCTGTCGTCACCGTGGTTAC